>NC_084536.1:307500-392500 GCF_024500275.1 Phycodurus eques
CCTGCCACCATTTCAAGTGCCTCCATGTAAAGGTTCAGCTGTTCGAGTTGGCCTACAGCACAAGCCGTGGTCCACAGAAAGCTCCCCCAGGAACAGGAGGATCTAAAGGCTTTTAAATTATTTCTCTTGGGCTCCTTTTTTTTATTTTTATTTTTTTTGTATGTCATACAAACCGGGCATTTCAACCGGGTGTGTACAGTATACCTTCACACGTGTGTGTGTGTGTGTGTGTGTGTGTGTGTGTGTGTGTGTGTAGCACGTCGTCTCCCGGTCAGGTGTTGCTTCCCATCGCCAACTGGCAATCCAAATTTCCTCCGCTCACCGGAGACGACATCGGACCACAAATAGTGCATGTCTACGAGGTATACACACACACACACACACACCCCCACACACACACACACACACACACACACACACGCTTGATTGGTTGGTTGGTTGTGTGCGTAGCTGCTGAACAGTGGTCCCAGCACGCTGAGTCAAGCATCCATGGAGGTGGAGTGGCCGTACGGATACAACAACGCGTCACTGCTCTACATCACGCACTTTGACACGGAGGGGCCCGTCAACTGCTCCACAGACGTCAAACTCAACACCCTCAATGTCACCGTAAGAGATACACAGTCTAGTGTTGTCACAATACCAAAATTGTGACTGAATTTTATTTCCTGAAAAGACAGCGAATAAGCGGGACGTTTCCATGAAAACGGGGATTACTTCCCCCCCCAAAAAAGTGTTTGAATAAGCGAATCCATGAATTCCGAATATCAAGTATGCGAGGGTCCACTGTAGCTCGGTACAGAAACGATAACTTAGCAAAAACCTCAAGCATCTGAAGAGTATCATGGATGAGAAAACATGTAGGGGATATTGGTGAAATATGATACATTAGGGTTGCATGGATTACCGGTACAAAAACAAGCACCACTATACCTCACTGTCAAAAAGGATACAATGCGACGTGTTTTCAGTAGGGATTTCCCGGTCCAACTTTTTCACTTCTGACCGAAAGATCTTGCAGCCTTGAGTTTTAGCCAATATGATATTGGTTCAATCCGTTATGAGCAATAATCATACATACTTATTTTTTTGTTTGGAATGTTAGAAAAGGCTTAATGAAGTGATATTACTCAGAGAATAATCAGCAACAGGAGGTATAAATAAGATATTGTTTTATTCGCTGCTCCTGCTGTGCACGTCTTAGCCTCTGAGGGGCAATGTGGTGCACGCAATGAGAGACGTACTTGCAGTAACAAAGTAGAAGTCACGATTGAATATTTAATATACCGTAATTTCTCATGTATAATGCGCATTTATTTCCCCAGAAAATTGTCAAAGGTCAATAGTGTGCATTATACATGGGTATAGGGCAAAATGGGGAAAAAACTTTCCCATTCCTCCACACAAGCAGTCTTCAAATCTTGAAGGTTCCGTGGCAAGACAGGCAAGATGGCGCTTATCCGTGTGGATACCTCGGTTACGTGCTCTCTAGTATTGTCTATGTTTTTGTGTTTTTCGTTCGTCTTTGGAGACATTACATGACTCACTTACACAAGACTTGCTAAACATCAGAGAGTCTACCCTGGACTTTCTTTCACCAACTTGCGCAAATCCGCTCAGTTCTTTCCCCGGGTTACTCACCGTGGGGGCGGCTGCGGTCTATGGCGCATGGAGACGTAGGGGAAAGCGCACCCCTCGGCAAGAGAGGATACAGATTGGCGTTTCCGTCGAGCCACCTCACGAATCTACGCTCCCTACCCAACAAAATGGACGAGCTTCATTTTCTGACAAAGACCAGTAAAGACTTCGGACGTTCCGCCACCCTGTGCTTTACAGAGACTTTGCTTTGTGAGGCTGTCCCCATTGGCGCCGTAATGCTACCGGGCTTCGATCTTCACTGGGCAGGCCGCGTCATGGTGTTATCGGGGAAGACAAAAGGCGGCGGGATATGCTTCTATATCAACGAAAAATGGTGTACTGACGCCACGGAGCTCAGTGCACACTGCAGCCCGCATTTAGAATCGCTGTTTTTTAACTGTAAGCCATTCTACTCACCTCGTGAGTTCACAGCTTTCATTCTCGCCGGTGTTTACATTCCGCCTCAAGCTAACACGAATCCCGCACTGCTAACACTTTAAAAAATAAATTGAAAAAAAACCACCCAGACTCACCCCTCATTATTCTTGGGGTCTTTAACAAAGCTGAACTCAACCACGAACTCCCTAAATACACATTGACTTTCCTACCAGGGAAAATAAAATTTTAGACCACTACTATACTACGCTAAATAACTCATACCGTGTTATACCTCGCGCAGCTCTGGGCTCGTCTGATCACTGCTTATTTCACTTAATACCAACATACATACAAGAACTTAAATGCGTGAAGCCTATGATGAAAACAGTGAAAAAGTGGACCAACGAAGCAAAGAGAGAACTTCAAAGCTGTCGATACTGCACAGACTGGAGTGTCTTTGAAAATTCAGCTGGCAGACTGGATGAATATACGGACACTATCACATGCTATATCAGTTTCTGTGAAGAGGTGTGTGTTCCAACAGTCATTTCGCACATTCAATAACAACACTGGTTCACTGCCAAACTAAAGCAACTTCGCCAGGCTAAAGAGGCATACACACATAACGAAGTGGGGATAGGGTCCCGTTTAATCACGTCAGAAACCAGCTGACTAAAGAATTGAACATTGCAAAGAGAAACTAGGCCGTAAAGTTAGAAAAACTGTGTACTGCTTATGACTCAATCAGTCTGGCATGCATTACAATCGCAAACCAATTACAAGCGACCAGCCCCCAAAGCTGAGAACAATAAAAGACTAGCCGACGACTTGAACACCTTCTACTTCAGATTTGAAAAGGACACTTTCACACTCACCCAGCCGCACCACCGACCACCATCACACCTCTGACTTCTGCGTTGACCATCCACGAACAGGATGTGAGACGCATCTTGAAACAACAAAAGATTAACAAAGCGGCAGGACCAGACCTTGTGTCCCCATTCTGCCTCAAAGTCTGCGCGGACCAGCTCGCGCCAGTCTTCACATAGATCTGACTGTAGTCTACAAGACTGTAGAGGTGATCGTGGACTTGAGGAGGCATCCTTCGCCACAGCTGCCCCTCACGCTGTCCAACTGCCCTGTGTCAACCGTCAAGACCTTCAAGTTCCTGGGAATTACAGTCTCTCAGGACCTGAAGTGGGACAACTTCAACTCCATCCTCAAAAACGCCCAGCAGAGGATGTACTTCCTGCGGCTTCTGAGGAACCACGGCCTGCCACAGGAGCTGTTGACGCAGTTCTACACAGCAGTCATCGAGTGAGTCCTGTGTTCTTCCATCACAGTCCAGTTTGGTACTGCTACAAAAAAATACTATCTCAGAATGCAACGGACAATCAAAACTGCTGAACAGATTGGCAGTACCCCCCTACCCACTCTTGAGGACTTGCACGGTGCCAGAACTAAGACAAGAGCGTGCAAAATCCTCTTGAACCCTCCACCTCGTCCAGCTCCTTCCCTCAGGTAGGCGCTACCGAATAATGCAAACTAAAAGAAGCAGACATCTTCTTCCCTCTTCCGATTAACTTCTTAAACAGTTAACATACAATTCCATTGCAACATGCTGCCAATCTTTTTCCTTGAGTTTGTTGTCACATTTCTGTCGGGCCAATTATACATTACTTGTGCACTCACTGTAGTAGTCTCGCCACGCTGCACTATTTGCCTATCTGTTGTTGACCAATACTGGCCGCTCATGTGCCTGAGTAGCATCTGCAACATTTGCACAATCGACATTAATCGAAACTGCTCTTAATTGCTAGGGGACTCTGCATCTTTTTGGACAATTGTCAAAAAAAAAAAAAAAGTACTGGCATTACAACATTACTGGCAACCTTTTATTGCTCAGTGACTTTTTTTTATTTTTTTTATGTCTTTATGTCTCAAAGGTATTCTCTTTCAAGTGACTGTTTGTTGTCGTACTAGAGCGGCTCCAACTACCGGAGACAAATTCCTTGTTTTTGACATACTTGACAAATAAAGATGATTCTGATTTTATGGACCTTGGGTTTCAGTTCTTTCCATAGATTTTTGATGGATTCAGGTCAGGTGACTGACTAGGCCATTCTAGCAGCTTTCCCCCCCCCCTTTGAAACAGTATGGCAGAATGTTTTGTATCATTATCCTATTATTATTAACTGAAATAGTTCAGTTAATAATAATAGTAAAAAGTAATAGTTCAACGGTGACCTGAACTTTGAACTACTTCGTGTAGAAAATTAACTTTCCCAACACTGGCAGTAGCACAGCTGTCAGTGTCAGCCGAGTATAGAGAAAGGTGGAGGGTGACAAGTTGTGCGTATAAAAGCGGTTCAAATGGTAAACTGAATGTTGATTGCGCTTATTAATTAAAGTAAGTTTTGAGATGATTTACTTATTTGTTAATCCTCAAGAATAATTTAAAGGACGTTTTATAGAATTTTCTCAAATTCAAACTTTTTAGTTGAAGATAAACATGAAATCTTTCATTGTCTACGGTGGCCTGGAAGTGCAAAACAAAATAATGAGTTGTGAAACACTTACATTTCAGAAAACAAATTAACAAAAACCGAAACACTTTTACATTTCAGAAAACACATTTAACAAAAGCAGAAACACTTTTACACAAGACGAAACAAATTACAATTGGGACAACCCGGAAAGGGAATGTCCCATTTCACAGACATTCTTAGAAATCCCACGCCCTTTCTCGGCAAGACCCGCCCTGCTTCAATATGATCGGCTCCTGCATTGCGGAAGCGTACGCTACGCAGATGTAACGAGATGTCCATCCCAAATATAATTTTAAAAAGGTTTATTATGGTTAGCTTTAGGGCTAGGGTTGGGGTTAAGGCAGTATAGGATGAGTTAAGGTTAGGATTATGGTGGTTAAGGCTGGCGGACACCGAGCACCGCCACCGAACCCGATTTAACTAAAAAAGAAAAAAAAATCTTCACGTGCATCGCAAGATGACGACTCCCGAGTCGTGAAGCAGTGAATTGTGGCATGGAACGTAACAGAGCCAATCACAAAGGGACCTGACTAACGAACAAGAAAGCTGGCGTATAACAAACAAACATGTTCTACCTGATGTTGTATTTTGTGGTTTCACCAGACGGCAAGGAGTCTTTTCACGAGCGAGTCTTTTTATTGACGACATCAGCGTTCTACAATATTCCCACCTCCGGTCCCTTCGGAAACACTTGCGGAAACATCGGCACAACATATCCGGAAGTGTTTCTTCTTTTTCGTTTTTGTTAGCTTTGTTTGTTTGATCACATGAGATTTCTGTCTTGGAAGACTGGATTCTAGATCAGTGGTGGAACAGAATCTTTACGTGTGTGGTGTTGTCTGTTGAGATTATCGGCACACACTGCGACCAAAACTGTTAAATGCCTGTTTTTTTATCAGATAATGTTCTAAAATTCCAATAATCCTCGTGTGTGTTGGCTTCGCTTGTTGCTAACGCTAGTTTTCTGTCATTAGTTTGAGAGTCCTCTGGCGTCGTCGTCCTCTGTGCTGAAAAACGTCAGCGGAGATCGACAGACGGAAGGACGCGAGCACAAGCGTAAGCTTGTCCGCAAAAGAGACCTGGAGGCTCGAGACCAAGACCTCGTCACGCTGGTAAAAGCACACGCACATTGATGGCTCCATGGACAAATTGGATGTATTGGCGGTTGCTTGCTTGTGTGCGTTGACGTGTAGGACTGCAGCAGGGCGGCGTGCGTTAAGCTGCGCTGTCAGGTTGGCCGTCTGGAGAGGAAGAAGAACGCCATAGTCTTTATCTACTCCAGACTGCACGTTAACAACTTCCTAAGAGTACGCACGCACGCATGCACACACACACACACACACACACACGCGCTCGCTCTCTCTCAATGATCGTGTAGCAGTGATTTGTGTTCGTGTGTGTTTGTGCATTTTCAGGCTGAGAATGAGAACCGGTCGTATGTGTTTGAGTCGAGCGCCTCGTTCAACGTCATCCAGATGCCGTACAAGAACATTCCGGCCACGCTGCCGTCCAACAGCACCACCGTAAGACTCGCGCGCACGCGTAACCTTGACGTCTTTTTAGTGTGAAATTGCGGATCGTATTGGATGAGGTTTTTGGTGCCCGGCCGCAGGTCAGCGTGTCGGTGCTATGGGTGGCGGACGCCCCTCAGCCGGTGCCGGGCTTGGTGGTGGCGCTGGCCGTGCTGGCCGGTTTGCTGCTACTCGCGCTGCTCATATTCATCATGTACAAGGTCAGCAACTAAACGCCCTCTATACACACACGCTACTGTGTATTTGCATTCGAGCCCGAACGATATGGATTTGTTAATTTTAAAAAATATATAGTTTTTTTTTGGACCAATTCTGTAATTTGGCACAATGCAATTTTGATTACGGATTAGTTGGCCAGTTAATTTAAAAAATGCATAATGAATAAGGTTCCTACTTGATTACTTAACAACAATAAATATTAGTGATGGGACTCGATTAAAAAGTGTAATTAATTAGAGGCTTAATTAATCTCAATTTATCACATTTTAATCATAGAACAATATTTGTGTAGTTTAGTGCACGACAAAATCAAATAGACAGATATGAATACTGTTAACACTGGAAAAATGCATTTAATTGTATTTCAGTACAAAAACAAATAAAATAAAATATTCCCTGGTCAAAAGTCAGTAGACGTAAACTGAAAGTTCAATTTCAGGATTTTTTTTTTTTCAAGGTAAAGTGCCATTTTAGGACATTTTTCAGAACTGTATTGCCTTTAAATGGTTCAAAACAACAACAGTTCAACAGAAGTGCACATCTTTCTTTTTCTGGTAAAAGAAGTTCCAATAGTCAAACTCCAAGTACCCTTAGCAAACATTATTTGGTACATAAGGCCATAACATTTTGAACATTTTAGCCAAGCCATTGGCCTCACAATACCTCAATGACTACTTCGGTTGCGTCATCATCGGAGACCTTAGTGGTGCGGTACCGGTGGCGGGGAGCAGGTAAAACCACTGAACATGCGACATACCATGTCTCACCTCCAAAGGAGTTCAGTCACAAATCTGCTGTGTTTGTCTAAAGCAGCAAAAACAGCCTCTTGAGTCTTCAGTAGACAAGAGTGATATATATACACATCTATGTTTTGTATTTGTATTTTATTTTGTGTGTGTGTGTACATGACGTGATACTAAGCAGTGTGTAATGTTTCCGTGCAGCTGGGTTTCTTTAAGCGAGTGCGCCCCCCACAGGAAGATTGTCTGGAGAAGGAGCAGCTGCAGCCCGAGGAGAACGGAAACACCGACACCTAGAGCGAGCCTTAGCTTAGCGCAGCACAAAGGCGCACACATGAGCGCGAGCACGGACTCTTTGCACTTTGATGGCATCCGCACAAACTTTAACAGAAGAGAGTAAGAACAATCCAGCCTGTTTCTCTGCTAAACCGATGCTAAGGTAGCTGTTGAAGCCAAAAAGTACAGCAAGCGGTTCCTCAACATGCTAGCTAACATCTATTTCCTAACGTCTCTTTTGACCAAAATGTTTTTGGGGTTTTAACTTTTTTTGTTGTTGTTTTTTTTAAATAAAAAATAATTATCTTGCTAGCTCGCAGACATACACTGGTCCACGCTAACGAGCAAGCTAGCTCACGAGACTAATGGCTTTTACTCACAGATGTTGACTCACAGCAACAACATACTACTTCCTGTTAGTATTGGTCTTTTTCCTGCGCTAGTAAATGCGTTTGGTGCACTGAATGTCGTGGTGAGAAAACGTGCCAAACGCGGATGAGCATTGCGGCTACGCTAACTCGATCACCAAAGTGCTTCGCTAGCTCAGATTGTCTGTATTAATTTTTTTTCTTTAATGCTGAAATCTTTTTTGTTGTCATGTGACTTGAAAAATAAATTCTGTAGTCAACATTTTGTTGTCACGCGTCCTCATTGGTCAAAAATCTTATTCGTGTCTTATTTTAAGTTAAGGGGAAAAAATTCAATAATAGTTAACAAATGACAGTAAAAATGTAATAAAGGAAACATGTTTTGAATTCATAGCAACAAAGTACAGTAAATCCAAAAATATATAGATAAAAATGTATAGATAAAAAATAGTCGTAATGTTTAAACGATAGTAATTTAAAATAATAATCGAAATACTTTAAAAATTACGGAGCCCCCCTGGTGCCAAGGTATGAGAAAAATAAAATTCATTGATAATCTGTTCCTTCAGTTTAGTAAACTGTACCCTCAGTTTAGCAAATGTCTGGGGCTCCGTATACCTACGTATATCAAGTGAAGTAAATTCTATTTGTATGTTATATTCTTACGCGTGTGAATTCTGTGTATAAATTGTCATGTCGTGATATATCCTGCATCCCATTTTTTCAACTGAAAGGCAACATTGCTGTAGTTCGAGGGGGTTGATCATTATATAGGAGTACTAGCAGGACTGGCTACAATTAGCCTGCGTTTTTCCTAAACACAGTACTAAATTGAGGGTACAGATTACTAAATTGAGGGAACAGATTATCAATGAGGCGGCACGGTGGCCGACTGGTTAGAGCGTCAGCCTCACAGTTCTGAGGACCCGGGTGCAATCCCCGGCCCCGCCTGTGTGGAGTTTGCATGTTCTCCCCGTGCCTGCGTGGGTTTTCTCCGGGTACTCCGGTTTCCTCCCACATCCCAAAAACGTGCATTAATTGGAGACTCTAAATTGCCCGTAGGCGTGACTGTGAGTGTGAATGGTTGTTTGTTTGTATGTGCCCTGCGATTGGCTGGCAACCGGTTCAGGGTGTACCCCGCCTCCTGCCCGATGACAGCTGGGATAGGCTCCAGCACGCCCGCGACCCTAGTGAGGAGAAGCGGCTCAGAAAATGGATGGATGGATTATCAATGAATTTTATTTTTCTCATACCTTGGCACCAGGGGGGCTCCGTAAAAAATAGTCAAATTAAAATGATTCTAAAAAATATTTGTAAAGAATCTTATGCTCTTATGTCCATGAAAAAGACCAATATGAAGTAAACACATTTTGAAATAAAATCAGGTTAATTAAAAATGCAATAGTTAAATAGTGTCAAAAAATAGTCATAAGGTCAAAAAATACAAATCAAGCGTAACTGATGATGTCACAGGAGGGCGGACCAGAGTGGCTGGTGGGTGGGGCTTGCTCACATCTGGATGGGAAACATCTGGATGCATGCGAGCGCACACACAGCTCTGTTAAACGGACATCTATCTCCATGCTGTCGAGCTTCAGCATGTGGAGCGACAAACTCATCATCATCATCATCACCACGACCACTTGTGAGTTCTTTTGACTTGACTCGACTTTGCGTGTGCGTGCGTGTTGTGGGGGGAATGTAATTGGAGGAGGGCTACTTCCTTTTTGTTTTTGTTTTTCTTCAGCTCTTATGACACGCGTTAAATTGACTTTCATTCTTCAGCTGTAAGTTCCATCTGGCTACTAGATCTGTACTAGAGTTATATATGTTATCGCGATACGACATCAAGATGATGTATCTATCCAGCTATTGTTGCTACCTTATCTAGTGTTACTATATACATACGATATTTATCAGAATCAGAATCATCTTTATTTGCCAAGTATGTCCAAAACACACAAGGAATTTGTCTCCGGTAGTTGGAGCCGCTCTAGTACAACAAACAGTCAATTTACAGAACACTTTGGGGACATAAAGACATTGACAAAAAACAATTGTGCAAAAAGATGCAGAGTCCTCTAGCACTTATATATGCCATATCGTATAGAAACGTAATCTATCCTGTATATCAATACTATATCCATATTCTCTTCGTACACTAGACGTAGGCCATCTATAGCCATACTATATAGATATAGATCTATACGATAGCCTGCCATATATATGTTGTTGTAAAAATAGAAATGCCCAATTCTAATTAAGTTGGAATGTTGTGTAAAACGTAAATAAAAACAGAATACAATTATTTGCAAATCCTTTTCAGCCTATATTCTTCAGAAAACAGTGCAAAGACGATAGTTATCTTTCAGTCTGATGAACATTGTTTTTTTGTAAAATATTCTCTCATTTTGAGTGTGATGCCTGCCAGACGACGTTAAAGCTGGGCCAGCGGCATGTTTACCTCCGTGTTCACTTTTAACAACACGTAAGGGTTTGGGAAGTGAGAACATTAATTGTTGAACCTTTTAGAAGAAGAAGAATCATCATCATTATTGTCATGAACATGCGTACATGCACACAAACTTTGTTCTCTACATTTTACCCATCACAGTGAACACACACACACTTGTGAGTGGAAACACAAGAGCATGGGGCAACTTGAGCGGGAGCAGTTTTGCGGTATCGGTGTCTTGCTCCCTGCGATGGGCTGGCAACCAGTTCAGGGTGTACCCCGCCTCCTGCCCGATGACAGCTGGGATAGGCTCCAGCACGCCCGCGACCCTAGTGAGGATATGCGGCTCAGAAAATGGATGGATGGTGTCTTGCTCAAGGAAACCACAGCCATGAGTCCGTGAGATGTTGGTGGATGGTCCAGTCGGGGTCTTGAACCTAGGTCCCCACGGTGGCAGGCGTGAGCTTAACCATTGGGTCAATTCTTTGCCATGTTTGCTTGATGTACAACTTAAGTTGCTCAACAGTCCGGGTGGTGTCTTTTGCACTTGATAATGCACCTGCACACGTTTTCAAAGGAAGACAGGTCTGGACTGCTTTATTACTCTCTTACCACACAGTTGGAACCCGCGCAGAATGTGGTTTGGCATTCTCTTGCTGAAATAAGACGTCCCTGAAAAGATGGTGCTCGGATTGCAGCATGTGGTGCTCCAAAACCTGTATTTACCTTTCAGCATTATGGTGCCTTCACATCAGAATAAGATTTCTTGGCATCAGAATCAGCTTGATTGGCCAAGTATGGTAAAAGACATTGTCAAGACACTCTAGTAAAACAGCAAAATAGACATTTAGGACATAAAAAAACGTGGGGAGTCATTGAGCAATGAAAGTGTCCACTAGTGTGGTGATGCTAATATTAATGGCAATTGTGCAAATTATGCAGAGTCCACAAGCAATTTAGAGATATTTAATGTGACGAATGGTGCAATGATCAACAGTGATGATTGTGCAAATGGTGCAGAGAGTTCTCAAACACGAGTGGCCAGTAGTAAGCAACAACAGAATGCAAATAAAATAGTGTGTGTACGACTAATGTAGAAGTGTCCCGACAGAAATGTGCAAAATTGGCGGCATGTTGCAATGAAATTGTTCGTTAACTGTTCATGGAGTTAATGGTAAGAGGGAAGAAGCTCTTGGAATCTCTGCTGGTTTTAGTTTACATTGTTCGATAGCAGGCACGATGGAAGACCGGTTAGCACATCTGCCTCACAATTCTCAGGAACCGGGTTCAAATCCGGCCTAGCCTGTGTGGAGTTTGCATGTTTTCCTCGTACCTGCCTGGGTTTTCTCCGGGTACTCCGGTTTCCTCCCAGATCCCTGCCCACCCCCCACCCCCCCAAAAAAACAAAACAAAACATGCATGGTAGGTTAATTGCAGACTGTAAATTGCCAGTAGGTGTGAATGTTTTTTGGTTTCTGTGTGCCCTGCGATTGGCTGGCGACCAGTTCAGGGTGTACCCCACCTCTCGTCCAAAGATAGCCACAATAGGCACAGCACACCCACGACTCTAGTGAGGATGGATGGATGGTTGATAGCGCCTACCTCAGGGAAGGTGCTGGAAGAGGTAGTGACCAGGATGTGGAGGCTCCAAGAGGATTTTGCGTACCCTTGTTTTAGTCCTGGCAGTGCTCAAGAGTGGGTAGGTGGGTATCGATAATCTTTTCAGCAGTCTTCACTGTCCGTTGCAGTCTGATTTTGTCCTCCTTTGTGGCAGCACCAAACCAGATTCAATGACTGCTGTGTAGAAGTGCATCAACTGCTCCTGTGGCAGGCCGTGTTTCTTCAGAAGCCGCAGGAAGTACCTCCTCTGCTGGGCCTTTTTGAGGATGGAATTGATGTTGGTCTCTCACTTCAGGACCTGAGAAACTGTAATTCCCAGAAACGTGAAGGTCTCGATGGTTGACATAGGGCAGCTGGACAGTGTACGGGGCAGCTGTGGCGAAGGATGTTTCTTGAAGTCCACGATCACCTCTACTTTCTCGAGCGTGTCATATGTCCAAGTTACTCATGCCACAGGTACTAACACAGCCCGATACCATCACAGATGCTGGCTTTTGAACTTTGCACTGAAAACAATCCGGATAGTCCTTTTCCTCTTTGGCCCAGAGGACACCACATCCATGATTTCCAAAAACAATTGGAAATGTGGACTGGTCAGAGCACAGCACACTTTTCCACTTTGCGTCAGCCCAACTCAGATGAGCTCAGGCCCAGAGAAGCCGGACGGCGGCGTTTCTGGCTGCTGTTGATATATATGTATATATATATATATATATATATATATATATATATATATAATTTGGATGGTAGAGTTTTAACTTTCATTTGTAGATTTCGCCACAAACGGTGTTAGCTAACAATTGTTTTCTGAAGTGTTCCTGAGCCCACGTGCTGGCAATATCCTTCACACAATGATGTCGATTTTAATGGAGTGCCGCCTGAGTGATCAAAGGTCACGGGCATTCAATGATGGTTTTCGGCCTTGCCGCTTAAGTGCAGAGATTTCTCCAGATTCTCTGAATCTTCTGATGATATTATGGAGCGCAGATGATGAAATCCCCAACTTCCTTGTGATTGTACGTTGAGAAATGTCGTTCTGAATCTGTTGGGCTATTTGCTGACGCAGTTGTTGACAAAGTGGTGAACCCCTCGCCCTATCCTTGCTTGTGAACAACTGAGCCTTTCGGGGATGCACCTTTTATACCTGATCGTGACACTCACCTGTTTCCAATTAACCTGTTCACCTGCGGAATGTTCCAAACTGGTGTTCCTAAATTTTTCTTGCCCCTCTCTCAGCTTTTTGGAACTTGTTGACCTCATCACCGGGCGGCTATGGCTCAGTAGGGAGAGCGGGTTGTCTGGCGACCGAAGGGTAGCTGGTTCGAATCCCGGCTCCGACTGTCCGCGTGTCGAAGTGTCCTTGGGTAACAAACTGAACCCTAATTTGCTTCCAGTGGGCCTGGCAGCAGTCGCCCATTGGTGTGTGAATGTGAGGATTTGTAAAGCGTTTTGGGCACTGTGATAGTGTAGATAAAGTGCTAGATAAGTGCAATCCATTTACCATCAAATTCCAAATGAGATTTACACACACACACACACAAAATAACGATCGGTTTGAACGTTAAATATCTTGTCTTTGTAGTGTATTCCATTAAATTGATTTGCAAATCATTGTTCTTTTTTTATTTACATTTTACACAAGGTCCCAGCTTCATTGGAATTGGAGTTTGTACACTAGGTCGATACTAAATCTAGACTAAATAGATATTACATAATGTGATGTGTACAGTATGTAAAACACTACTACATCTGGAAAGTCTGTCAATGTTCTTTAGATCTAAAAAAAATAAAATAAATCGTTCACGTTTGTTTGGCACGTACACTCACACATTGTGTTTTTGTGTTTATTCAGTGCCAGTCACCCTCCTCCCCACTAACAGAGACAAAAGACACGCCAGTGTGTGCGTGTACGTGAGTCTGTGTGTGCATAGCATACAAGAGGTAGTGTGTAAAAAGAGGTTCAGCACTGTTCCTAATTGTGAGCCTCGCGTGACCCAGACAAGAACGTACCCATATTCGACACATCCTCGCCAACGAGTCGGATGGAACGGATTTGGAAAAACAAGGCTGAGGATTATGAATTTGGACCGTCGCATGACTCCCTCCCTGCGACGTGACAGAATCGTATGTGGCTTCACTAACGGCCAATTGAGAGACCGATTGAAATCTTGAAAATGTTGATACCTGCCTTTCAAGCCAGATAAAAGGCAGCCAAGAAAAAGCACTGACAAAAGTTGAAATGGACAGCAAAAGCTGTCACGAAAGCTGACACAGAAAGTAGAGAGTCAAGTTATAGCAGATAAACACGGAACAAAACAATATCCCACAATAAGAAACAGCAAAAATTGTTATAGTTGAGCAGAGGTTGTGTTCATGGGCACTGTCACAAAGGAGCACAAAAACGTCAGTGATGGTGTCTGCAGGAAGAAAAATGGACACAGTAGTGAAAATATTTGACTGATAATAGCAGAGTTTCAAAGTTTCATCTTGAAAAGCCGGCGCAGCTGCCTGTGCCTCGCCAGCGAAAAGCAGTCAACGAGCAAACGTGTTTGGGGGGCAACCGGCCAAAGGAGGAAAACAAAGCCGTCGTATTCAGAGGCACTATCGGCGGTCCTAAGGTGCGGCTCGTTGACGGTCGCGCACTAAACCTGTCGAAGATACAAATGCAAATGAGGCAATGAAACCCTCCGAACTGCTTTGACACACGGAGGCCAAAACGAGATGACCCCAAGATGGGACGAGCTTGTTGAGGAGAATGAAAGCGCTAATGACAGAAAACACATTCAGTGTATGGTCATCCTTTGTTTGGATTCGTTTCTATGCCGCTGCCTCAAAATCTCTTTACGCAATAGGAGTCTGTGGCGCAAAAGAAGGATTGGGGGACTTGGAAATTGCACACAAGTGAAAACACTCCCCAACCCCAAGAAGACGAAAAACAGGATTTCTTTGTCACTTCCTTTTTGTTTTGCTCACCAGAGAACAACACGACAGTCGAGTTGAGACAGCCGTTGGATGTTCGCCGATCTGAGCTTTGCAGATTGCAGTACGTGTACTTCCGCATTTGACGCTGGGTGTTCTTTTTTATTATTTTTTATTAAAACTGAATTCCAGACATCGAATCCTGGTTGGCCAGAGAACTTCCTCCTGCTTAACCATGACAAAACTGAAGTTTTAGTCATCAGTCCTGAGGCCCAGAGAGAGACATTTTCAACTAAAGTTACGAGCACTATCTCTAAAACACTCACCGCAAGTGAAAAACCTGGGCCTTATTTTAGACTCTCTTAGACCTTTATCTCACACATTAACAAGGATAAAATAGGTCTTCGTCACTTGAAGAATATAGCCGATATTAGTATATCCAGTATTCGGCCAACACAGAGACACTAATGCAGATGGCTCTCTGAGATGGGGTTTCCTCACCTGGATGCTCCGTAGCCAGCCTTAGGCTCTTATGTCATGATGGGATTGTACTGAATCGGTAAGTGTGTGTGTTTTAAGTTATGTTGGTGCTTTCAGTTGCATTTTATGTATGAAAAGCACAGTACAAATAAAGTCTGATTGATTATTGTTTTGTTGCGGTTAGCGTCGGCGGTGTCGTTCAGCGGCCATCTTAACTTCAACGTGTGCATGTGGTGTGAAGCGAGCCGTCCGATATGCCGGGACCGTGTCTGCTCCTCCAACTGCTCCTTGTCCTCCTTCTGCTCCTCCCTACACGAGATCTGCGTGGCCGTGTGGTGAGCTCAGACGCTAGCGTGCTAACATGCTAAATTACTCGAGCGGCGATGAAGCCTAAGCGTCTTTCTGCTCTCCCTTAACACAAGCACGACCGCGTCGTCGCTGGCTCACCTGTTAGCATGCTAACATGCTAACAGGTGAGCTGAAGACACGCATGCACACACACACACAGACAAACTAATGAGGTCCTGTTCCTTTTATGTAGGACGGAGTCTAATGCAAGCGTGTCCGTGCGAACCAGGTGCCACAATCCCGCACTGCCATTGGACGGCTTGGAGGAGACGAAGCTTCTGCTCAACTCCACGTCCCACGAGTGTCACATGACCAGAGCGGCACAGACGTTGCAGACTGCCCAACTGGGCGTGATCTTGCACGTGTGCGGTTGCAGTGGCGAACACGAGTGCAACGACAAGCTCATCTTCCGACGCGCTGCTAACGGTGAGCTAGCTGCTTGTGAAAATGCTCAGCAACATATAATGTTCACTGAGCTCATTGCGATTAGAATTGTTCATCAACCTATAATGTTGATCGTGCTAGTAACCATCCATCCATCTTCTACCACTCATCCGCGCGGGGGCAGCAGCTTTAGCAGGGAGGCCCAGACTTCCCACTCCCCAGCCACTTTGTCCAGCTCTTCCGGGGAGACCCCGAGGCATTCCCAGGCCGGCCGGGAGATGTAGTCTCTCCGGCGTGTCCCGGGTCGTCCCCGGGGTCTCCTCCCGGTGGGACGTGCCCGGAACACCTCAGCAGGGAGGCGTCTAGGAGGCATCCTAATTAGATGCCCGAGCCACCTCATTTGGCTCCTCTCAATGCGGAGGAGCAGCGGCCGACTCTGAATCCCTTCCGGGTGACCGAGCTTCTCGCCCGTTCTCTAAGGGAGAGCCCGGACACCCTGCAGAGGAAACTCATTTCGGCCACTTGCATCCGCGATCTTGTTCTTTTGGTCATGTACTACAGCTCGTAACTATAGGTGAGGGTTGGAACATAGCTCAATCGGTAAATCGAGCGCGTCGGCTTTCGGCTCAGCTCCTTTTTCACCACGACAGACCAATACAGAGTCTGCGTGCCTGCAGACGCTGCACCAATCCGCCTGTTGATTTCCCGTTCCATTCTTCCCTCACTCATGAACAAGACGGCAAGATCAGAATCTTCATTTACCAAGTATGTCAAAACACACAAGGAATTTGTCTCCGGTAGTTGGAGCAGCTCTATTATGACAACAGTGAATTGACAGAGAATAATTTTGAAAGTTAAAAAACTGTCAGCTGTCAACAACCTTTCAATTGTGCAATTGGTGCAGATACTTCTCTAGCACGAGTGGCCAGTATTGGTCAACAAGAGATATGTAAATAGTGCAGGGTGGTGAGACTACTACAGTAAGTGCACGAGTCATGTATAATTGGCCCGACAGAGATGTGACGACAATCTCAAGACAAAATTGGCAGCATGTTACAGTGGAGTTGTAAGTTAACTGTTTAAGAAGTTGATGGCAAGAGGGAAGAAGCTGTTGGAATGTCTGCTAGTTTTACTTGGCATTGTTCGATAGCGCCTACCAGAGGGAAGAAGCTGGAAGAGGTGATGACCAGGATGTGGCGGGTCCAAGAGGATTTTGCATGCGCTTGTCTTAGTTCTGGCAGTCACTCCAAGTCCGGGTTGAAGTGTGTGCTGAGCTCCATGATGTCGGTACACCATTTTTCGTTGATATAGAAGCATATCCCGCCACCTTTTGTTTTCCCCGATAACTCCGTGCCGCAGTCTACCCGGTGTAGTTGGAAGCCCGAAAGCATTACGGCGTCGTCGGGAATGCGTTCACAAAGCCAAGTCTCCGTGAAGCACAGAGCGGCGGAAAGTCTTTACTGGTCTTTGTGAGAAGATGAAGCTCGTCCATTTTGTTGGGTAGGGAGCGTAGATTCGCAAGGTGAATTGACGGGAGCGCCAATCGAAATCCTCTCTTTCTGAGCTTCACCTAACACACAGGAAGTAGACCCAATGCCGACATCCCGTTCTCCTGATATCACAGATGTGGTAATGTTATTGTTCAGGTTTGCCTTCTGCGTGGGACAAAGAAGTGATCCCGGCGGTGCTGGTCAGCCTGGTCCTGCCCGTCCTGGCGGTCGCCATAGTCGCCACCCTTTACTGGGCTTCCAAGCGTCGTAGCCACAAAAGTGCCCGCCTCCGACCCTTGTGCCCTCCGAGCACGCTGGCCCGCCTGGATGGGACGGGAAAAAACACTCCAGAGCTTTTCCGGGCAGCGGCGCCATCTGGCACGCCCGGGCCAGGGCAGGCGGACCAGTTGCCGGCCGTCCACCTGGAAGAGGCGGTCGGCGGCGGTCGCTTTGCGCAGGTGTGGAGGGCCCGGCTGCTGGGTGAGAGTCCAGATCAAGTGGGCGGCGGCTCGGTGGTCGCGGTGAAGGTTTTTCTTCGCGCCGAGGTAGCCTCTTGGAGGCACGAGGGCGCCATCTTGGGTGACGCCGGGATGCGGCACCGCAACATCGTCCCATTCTTGGGCGCGCAGGTGACACCTTACGTTACATAATGCTGCCGTCGGGCAAATTCCTCGTATCTCCAAAAGCATCACAGAGCAAATAAACGTCATGTTTGTTGAGCATTGCGTCATCCTCAAAGAGAGTGAAGCATTTTCAACACTTTACATTTGTCAGGCAAAAATAACACACCCATGTGGGGGCTCACGAAAAGTATCGATTGGTGAAAAAATATGAAATTGACCAAATTTGGACATGCAAGATTTCAACTCGACGCATGCCACGTGTTAGCACATTGCATTATTGTTACATTACATACTGCATGTTACACAAACCGCGAATAGCAAAAATCCATCATAATTGACACCCATTATTCTTGTATTGGCGGCTGGTTAGGGCGTCTGCCTCGCAGTTCTGAGGACCGGGGTTCAATCCCGGCCACGCCTGTGTGGAGTGTGCATGTTCTCCCCGTGGCTGCGTGGCTTTTCTCCGGGCACTCCGGTTTCCTCCCGCATCCCAAAAACATGCATTAATTGAAGACTCTAAATTGCCCGTGGGTGTGAATGTGAGTGCGAATGGTTGTTTGTTTATATGTGCCCTGCGATTGGCTGGCAACCAGTTCAGGGTGTACCCCGCCTCCGGCCCGATGACAGCTGGGATAGGCTCCAGCGCTCCCGCGACCCTTGTGAGGATAAACGGCTCAGAAAATGGATGGATGGATTATTGTATTGAAAAAACGTATTTTTTTAATCCAGAAAATTATTGAGTAACCGGTGATAAACCACCAATAAGCGTTTTGAGAGTTGATTCCAACCTGATAAAGAAAAAACAAAACAAAAACAGAAAGAAAGAAAGAAAGAAATGGGGAAAAAAATGAAAAAGAAGAGATGAATTCGCGGGTGCCGAACCCGGGTATGCGGGGGTCCACTGTATACAGTATATCGCTCATATTTCATAGATCAAATATCATATATCTATCATTACATTATATCCCTAATCAGGCACGCGCACAGACATTTTGGGGGCAGGAGCACCCATTGCCAAAATTATTTATACAATTAAGAAAAAACTAATACATTTGTAACTGTCTTTATTTCTGCTAACACAATCAACACTGTCAACAATACGATTATTAGCAAAGGAGGTGACTATTAACAAATGTCAGGTTTTTGTGCTGTACAAAAACAAGACCAAGATCACTTTGCTGCCCCCAATCAGAATCAGAATCAGAATCATCTTTATTTGCCAAGTATGTCCAAAACACACAAGGAATTTGTCTCCGATAGTTGGAGCCGCTCTAGTACAACAGACAGTCAATTTACAGAACACTTTGGAGACATAAAGACATTGACAAAAAACAATTGTGCAAAAAGAGCTAGCAATCGAATGACTCATATTGCAATAGTCCGGTGCAATGACCATTGTGCAAAGGGCGCTGAGACTTCAAGGTGTGTATGCGGCTTAAAGTGACGAGTCGTGCGATCATCTGGGACAATGTTGATTGTGCAAATGTTGCAGATGCTCCTCAATCAGTGTGCAAATGGAGCAGATGCTACTCTGGCATGAGTGGCCAGCATATGCAAATAGTGCAGCATGGCGAGACAACTACATTGAGTGCACGAGTAATACATAATTGGCCTCACAGAAATGTGACAACGAACTCGAGACAAAAGATTGCCAGCTTGTTGTAATGGAATTATAGGTTAGCTGTTTAAGAAGTTGATTGCAAGAGGGAAGAAGCTGTGGAATGTCTACTAGTTCTAGTTCGCATGGATCGGTAGCGCCTACCTGAGGGAAGGAGCTGGAAGAGCTGGTGACCGGGGTGCGGAGGGTCCGAGAGGACTTTGTATGCCCTTGTCTTAGTTCTGGCAGCGTGCAAGTCCTCAAGGGTGGGTAGGGGGGTACCGACAATCCTTTCAGCAGTTTTGATTGTCCGTTGCAGTCGGAGTTTGTCCTTTTTTGTAGCAGCACCAAACCAGACTGTGATGGAAGAACACAGGACTGATTCGATGACCGCTGTGTAGAACTGTCTCAGCAGCTCCCGTGGCAGGCCGTGCTTTCTCAGAAGCCACAGGAAGTACGTCCTCTGCTGGGCCTTTTTGAGGACGGAGTTGATGTTGGTCGCCCACTTCAGGTCCTGAGAGATTGTAATTCCCAGGAACTCGAAGGTCTCGACGGTTGACACAAGGCGGCTGGACAACGTGAGGGGCAGCTGTGGTGAAGGATGCCTCCTGAAGTCTACGATCATCTCTATAGTCTTGAGCGTGTTCAGCTCCAGGTTGTGTCGGCCGCACCACAGCTCCGGCCGCTCCGCTTCCTGTCGATATGCAGACTCGTCACCGTCCTTGATGAGGCCAATGACAGTGGTGTCATCTGCAAACTTCAGGAGTTTGACAGTCGGGTTCGCTGAGGTGCAGTCGTTCATGTAGAGAGAGAAGAGCAGCGGAGAGAGGACACAACCTTGGGCCGCCCCAGTGTTGATGCTGCATGTGGATGAGGTGGCCTCCCCCAGCCTGACCTGCTGTGGCCTGCCCGTCAGAAAGCTGTAAATCCACTGGCAGATGGCAGGTGAGACGATGAGCTGGAGAAGCTTGGATGAAAGGAGTTCAGGGATGATGGTGTTGAACGCTGAGCTGAAGTCCACGAACAGAATCCTCGCGTAGGTCCCTGCACTGTCGAGGTGTTCTAGGATGAAGTGGAGTCCCATGTTGACTGCATCATCCGCAGACCTGTTCACTTGGTAGGCAAACTGCAGGGGGTCCAGCAGGGGACCTGTGACACTCTTGAGGTGGTCCAGCACAAGACTTTCAAAGGACTTCATGACCACAGATGTCAAAGCGACAGGCCTGAAGTCATTCAGACCCGAGATTGTGGGTTTCTTGGGGACTGGAATGATGGTGGAGCGTTTGAAACAGGATGGAACTTCGCACATTTACAGAGATCTATTGAAGATCTGAGTGAAGACTGGAGCGAGCTGGCCCGCGCAGACTTTGAGGCAGGATGGGGACACATGGTCCGGGCCTGCCGCTTTGTTAATATTTTGTTGTTTGAAGATGCGTCTCACATCCTGTTCATGGATGGTTAACGCAGAAGTCAGAGGTGTGATTGTGGTCGCGGGTGCGGCCGGGTGGGTGTGTGGTGTGAAACTGTCCTTTTCAAATCTGCAGTAGAAGGTATTCAAGTCGTCGGCTAGTGTGCTATTGTTCTCAGCTTGGGGGGATCGTCGCTTGTAATTTGCCAGCGATTGGAATGCATGCCAGACTGATTTAGAGTCGTTTGCGCAAAACTGATTTTCCAACTTAGCTGCATAGATCCTCTTTGCAATGTTAGTTTCTTTCTAGCTCGATTATACAGGGCCCTGTCCCCGCTCTGATATGCATCCTCCTTAGCTTGGCGGAGCTGCTTAAGTTTAGCAGTGAACCATGGCTTGTTGTTGTTGAATGTGCGAAATGACTTTGTTGGTACACACACATCTTCACAGAAACTAATATAGGATGTGACAGTGTCCGTATATTCATCCAGGCTGCCAGCTGAATTTTCAAAGACACTCCAGTCTGTGCAGTCTAAACAGCTTTGAAGTTCCATCTTTGCTTCATTGGTCCACTTTTTCACTGTTTTCACTGATGCATGCAATGGACTCCCCTTATAGGGTACAAACCAACGGTTCGTTACATATCTTGGTTTTGGGTCACGGCGCTTCACATTCAATTCAGTCAGGGACCAAAATGCAAACAGGAACAAATACCATGACATTTCCCCACTGGGATTAACAAAGCTCTCTGTAGCTCATTCTCACTCTCCATCCATCTCCAAGTTACATAGGACTGTAACAATTCTCTATTGCAATTGAAAATCGCATTTCTTAAATAAAAAATACTGTCGTCTTAGAAATGGCAGGATCGTGACATGGCCTTTCAACAGTGAGCCTTTCCACGCCACATTCAGCCAAGATGTCTGTCGCCACTTTACGTACAGCTTTATTTCAACCTGTCATTACAGCCACTGGCCACTGAGTTGCGATGCCACTGATCATAAAAAACACAGTTAACAAACAACAACGGCAAAAAGAGGGGGAATGAACACACATAGTCTATTAACACTATTAGGGGATGACTAACACAATTAGGGAATAATAACCCCTAACTAACAAGAACACAGCATTCTTCCAAATATTAACAATGGCGCTCAGCATACCGGGAATTCCTCAGATGCTACAATATAATAATTATTATTATTTATCATTTGTGAAATTAATGTAGGTAATAAACATAGGCCTAGGTTGAAGATATGGTTCTTGATCAAGCCTCCTCCAACTGCATGTCCTGGGACTACTTTTTCCGGTAATCGGGGTGAACAAACCTGTGGCTACTGGCTAGCTACGCTTGTAACACTAGTTCAACAAACTATGCAACGAGAACAGGCGAAAGAAATACGGCTAAAGTAAAGGCTGAGTCAAATGCAATCACATCCAATGGAAGGACGTTCCGTGGCGCTGCGTACAAGAGCCGAGCGGAAATACTGCGAGCGAGCGTCTGCGGCAGTGGAAAATCAGGGTGAGTCAAATGGCCTCGTTCCCCGTTCGTTCGTGACCACGGACAATACTAAAGGCATTGCTAATGCTACTGTATGATATCTGTATTTGCAAGTGGCTGGATGTGAGATGCTTCGCGCACACACTTAACAAGAGAGCGCCGGGCATGCAGTGTGGCGACTCCTGGCCAGCGTGAGACAGTTAGAGAAAACGTGTTTTTTTTTTTTTTTAGAACACAGAAAGTATTTTACCTCAATGTTTACATTGTTGCAGTTTATGGCACAGACAGCAATTTGATTCCTAAACTGAATATCCACAGTGTAGTTCAGCTCAAAGTATTTTTTAAACAGCAGTTATTTTGTTAAGAGTTTTTGTTTTTACATATTTCCTATTTACTTTCTGGTTTGGGAAGTCTGTCTGTTACCTCAGACCTTTTTTTTAACAATAATGTACAACCCCAATTCCAATGAAGTTGGGACGTTGTGTTAAACATAAATAAAAACAGAATACAATGATTTTCAAATCATGTTCAACCTATATTTAATTGAATACACTACAAAGACAAGATATTTAATGTTCAAACTGATAAACTTGATTGTTTTTAGCAAATAATCATGAACTTAGAATTATATGGCTGCAACACGTTCCAAAAAAGCTGGGACAGGTGGCGAAAAAGACTGAGAAAGTTGAGGAATACCCATCAAACACATGTGGAACATCCCACAGGTGAACAGGCTCATTGGGAACAGGCGGGTGCCATGATTGGGTAGAAAAGGAGCTTCCCCGAATTGCTCAGTCATTCGCAAGCAAAGATGGGGCGAGGTTCACCGCTTTGTGAACAAGTGTGTGAGAAAATAGTCCAACAGTTTAAGGACAATGTTCCTCAACGTACAAATCAGAATCATGCAACGAATTTAGAGATTTCATCATCTACCTTCCATAATATCATCAAAAGGTTCAGATAATCTGGAGAAATCACTGCATGTAAGCGGCAAGGCCGAAAACCAACATTGAATGCCCGTGACCGTCAAGCTCTGCATCAAAAACCGACATCGATGTGTAAAGGATATCACCACATGGGCTCAGGAACACTTCAGAAAACCAATGTCAGTAAATACAGTTCGGCGCTACATCCGTAAGTGCAACTTGAAACTCTACTATGCAAAGCGAAAGCCATTTATCAACAACGCCCAGAAACGCCGCCGCCGTCTATGTGCCTGAGCTCATCTAAGATGGACTGACGCAAAGTGGAAAAGTGTTCTGTGGTCGGACGAGTCCACATTTCAAATTGTTTTTGGAAATTGTGGACGTCGTGTCCTCCGGGCCAAAGAGGAAAAGAACCATCCGGACTCTTATGGACGCAAAGTTCAAAAGCCAGCATCTGTGATGGTATGGGGCTGTGTTAGTGCCAATGGCATGGGTCACTTACACATCTGTGAAGGCACCATTCATGCTGAAAGGTACATACAGGTTTTGGAGAAACATATGCTGCCATCCAAGCAACGTCTTTTTCATGGACGCCCCTGCTTATTTCAGCAAGACAATGCCAAACCACATTCTGCACGTGTTACAACAGTGTGGCTTGGAAGTAAAAGAGTGCAGGTACTAGACTGGCCTGCCTGCAGTCCAGACCCATTGAAAATGCGTAGCGCATTATGAAGCGTAAAATACGACAACGGAGACCCCGGACTGTTGAACAACTGAAGCTGTACATCAAGCAAGAATGGGAAAGAATTCCACCGATCAAGCTTCAACAATTAGTGTCCTCAGTTCCCAAACGTTTATTGAATGTTGTTAAAAGAAAAGGTGATGTAACACAGTGGTAAACGTGACGCTGTCCCAGCTTTTTTTGGAACATGTTGCAGCCATAAAATTCTACGTTTATGATTATTTGCTAAAAACAATAAAGTTGATCAGTTTGAACATGAAATATCTTGTCTTTGTAGTGTATTCAATTAAATATAGGTTGAACATGATTTGCAAATCATTGTATTGTTTTTTTGTTTAACACAACGTCCCAACTTCATTGGAATTGGGGTTGTATAATAAGTAGAAAAAAAAAAAAAATGTGCAGTTTGTGCCATCATAATCTCTTATTTCTTTTACCCCCCCCCCCCCCCAAAAAAAAAATAGAATCGTGTATCGAACCGTGGTTCAGAAATCGTGATACATATCGAATCGTGTATTTTTACAGCCCTGCTGTTACAGGATTTGATTCTATATGTGTAACATGTAACGTGATGTGATGCAATATCAAGCCATGCTCGCCGAAATACTAATGAACATAAATTGTCAGCTGTGCCACTAAACGTGAGAAAGAAAACGTGCAAGCAAATAAAAAAATGTCAGGCTTGCTACTAAAGAAATTAACATTGCAAAGAGGATCTATGCAGCAAAGTTGGAAAAACAGTTTAGCGTGAACGACTCAAAATCAGTCTGGCGTGCATTCCAATCGCTGACTAATTACAAGCGACGATCCCCCCCAAGCTGAGAACAATAGCACACTAGCCAACGACTTGAATACCTTCTATTGCAGATTTGAAAAGGACAGTTTCACTCCACACACCCACCCGGCCACACCCGCGACCACAACCACACCTCTGACTTCTGCGTTAACCATCCATGAACAGGATGTGAGACGCATCTTCAAACAACAGAAGATTAACAAAGCAACAGGACCGGACCATGTGTCCCCATCCTGCCTCAAAGTCTGCGCGGACCAGCTCGCTCCAGTCTTCACTCAGATCTTTAACAGATCTTTGGAAATATGCGAAGTTCCATCCTGTTTCAAACGCTCCACCATCATTCCAGACCCCAAGAAACCTGCAATCTCTGGTCTGAATGACTACAGGCCTGTCGCTTTGACATCTGTGGTCATGAAGTCCTTTGAACGTCTCATGCTGGACCACCTCAAGAGTGTCACAGGTCCCCTGCTGGACCCCCTGCAGTTTGCCTACCAAGTGAACAGGTCTGCGGATGATGCAGTCAACATGGGACTGCACTTCATCCTAGAACACCTCGACAGTGCAGGGACCTACGCGAGGATCCTGTTCGTGGACTTCAGCTCAGCGTTCAACACCCTCATCCCTGAACTCCTTTCAACCAAGCTTCTCCAGCTCAGCGTCTCACCTGCCATCTGCCAGTGGATTTACAGCTTTCTGACGGGCAGGACACAGCAGGTCAGGCTGGGGGAGGCCACCTCATCCACACGCAGCATCAGCACTGGGGCGCCCCAAGGTTGTGTCCTCTCTCCGCTGCTCTTCTCTCTCTACACGAACGACTGCACCTCAGCGAACCCGACTGTCAAGCTCCTGAAGTTTGCAGATGACACCACTGTCATCAGCCTCATCAAGGACGGTGACGAGTCTGCATATCGACAGGAAGCGGAGCGGCCGGAGCTGTGGTGCGGCCGACCCGACCTGGAGCTGAACACGCTCAAGACGGTAGAGATGATCGTGGACTTCAGGAGGCATCCTTCGCCACAGCTGCCCCTCACGTTGTCCAGCTGCCTTGTGTCAACCGTCGAGACCTTCAAGTTCCTGGGAATTACAATCTCTCAGGACCTGAAGTGGGCGAACAACATCAACTCCGTCCTCAAAAAGGCCCAGCAGAGGATGTACTTCCTGCGGCTTCTGAGAAAGCACGGCCTGCCACCGGAGCTGCTGAGACGGTTCTACACAGCGGTCATCGAATCGGTCCTGTGTTCTTCCATCACAGTCTGGTTTGGTGCTGCTACAAAAAAGGACAAACTCCGACTGCGACGGACAATCAAAACTGCTGAAAGGATTGTCGGTACCCCCCTACCCACCATTGAGGACTTGCACGCTGCCAGAACTAAGACAAGGGCGTGCAAAATCCTCTCGGACCGTCTGCACCCCGGTCACCGGCTCTTCCGGCTCCTTCCCTCAGGTAGGCGCTACCGATCAACGCAAACTAGAACTAGTAGACATTCCAACAGCTTCTTCCCTCTTGCGATCAACTTCTTAAGCACCTAACCTATAATTCCATTACAACAAGCTGGCAATTTTTTGACTTGAGTTCGTTGTCACATTTCTGTGGGGCCAATTATGTATTACTCGTGCACTCACTGTAGTTGTCTCGCCATGCTGCACTATTTGCATATACTGGCCACTCGTGCCAGAGTAGCATCTGCTCCATTTGCACACCGATTGAGGAGTATCTGTAACATTTGCACAACCAACATTGTCCCAGATGATCGCACTACTTGTCACTTTAAACCGCATCCACTCCTTGAAGTCTCGGCGCCCTTTGCACAATGGTCATTGCACCGGACTATTGCAATATTTGTTGTTCGAACTTGCTCTAAGTGCTAGAGGACTCTGCATCTTTTTGCACCATTGTTTTTTGTCAATGTCTTTATGTCCCCAAAGTGTTCTGTAAATTGACTGTTTGTTGTACTAGAGCGGCTCCAACTACCGGAGACAAATTCCTTGTGTGTTTTGGACATACTTGGCAAATAAAGATGATTCTGATTCTGATTCTGATTATACACTCTAATCAACATTTAATGTTATGTTTGAGGGCCGAATGGGGAAAACACTTCGAACGCAACTTCTTGGAGCACAAACAAATGTCCAAATGGTTTTATCGTTATACAGACCTGTTAATTTGCCCCCCTAATCTTTAATTCCAAAACGTTAGCACTTTATATGATCTCAAGTCTACGTTCCACAAATCTAGGCAATCAATAAGGTCAAAAACGATCTGCTTGTCCCAATTCACACACCTGGAGCTTCCTTTAGTTCACTTTTTTGGCGCTTATGCTCCACCTTGTGTTGGAACTTAGGAATTATATGTAAAACATGGGGAAAAAAATGAACTATTATTATATGGCTCCAACACATGCTAATGAACATGCTAATAACAGGTGAGAGGCGGGGCCTACTGGCTGCTGCTGGCCTATCACAGGCTGGGAAATCTTCAAGACTTCCTGACGGCCAACGTGCTGGGCTGGAAGCGGCTGGTAACCATGGCGACCGGCTTGGCGCGTGGACTCGCGCACCTGCACAGTGACACCCTCTGGCCGTCAGGGTCGCCCAAGGTAACATTTAGCATGTTAGCTTAGCATGTCACATTGAAAATGTGTCAGCGATGCATTATTAGGATTCCCACATAGTTTCTAGGCAGGACACACCCCCACTGCAACATGATTGGCTCCTGACCATTCCAAACATGTATCACATTTCTACGAAATAAAAGCAAAGAAGTTTGTTATGGTTAGGGTTTGGGCTTAAGGCGGGTTAGGGTTAGGGTTAGTGGGAAACATTAACACCACCACACTTAAGTCACATACTTCTTTTCCTGTCTGGAAGCAGTTGGGCGTGTTCTACCGGGGTACAGCAGCCAATCATAGTGCGGCAGCGTGTGTCCTGGACCCACTAATATTGGAGCAGGATGTGTCTTGCCTCGAAACTATTTGGGAATCCTAAGAACGAGTCAGCGACATACAGCAGTCTTCCTAGCATGCAGGAAGACGTCAATGAAATGTTAGCTGTGCGAGTAAACGTGCCGACACACTTATACTGTCATGTGCACACAAACACACACACACAAACGCGTACAAATATACATACGCTATCTGTCCTAGTAAACATGTTTTTAAATGGTGGGAAAGCTGCTTTTAAAGATTCTAATGAACTTCTAACATTATGCGTGTTAGTCAACAAGCTGCCTAAAAAAGTCCAACATGGCATGCGCGAGTGAAGCTATGTAGGCGCTCGCGTTTTAGGTGTCGGTGGCTCACCGCGACGTGAAGAGCGGCAACGTGCTGGTGAAGGAGGACGGAGACGTCGCTCTGTGCGACTTTGGCCTCGCCGTCAAACTCCACGCCGAGCTCACCGTGGACGACTTTGCCAACAGCGGGCAGGTAACCCGACGGGGCGGGACAAAATCACCCCGTGTTGTAATGGGAACAACATGAAGTTACATGAGTTGTTGTAACGTAACACAACATGACATAACGAGACAGAAGTGATGCGACGTGACGCAATGGGAAGTAACGCTAGCTACTGTAACGTGACGTAACGTGACAAAATGATGGAATGTGATGTAACGCGACATGACGTGAAGTTACATGAGTTGTTGTAATGTAGCATGGCGTGACGTAAAACAATGTGACGTGACGTTTACTTGCGTGCGGAGGTGGGCACAGCGCGCTACATGTCTCCGGAGGCGCTAGAGTCCCGCGTGAACCTGGAGGACGGCGGCGAGTCGTTCAAGCAGATGGATGTCTACTCCATGGCGCTCGTCCTCTGGGAGATGGCCTCGCGATGCCACGTCGGCCGAGGTAAATGACGAGTACAATGACACATCGTCATGGCAACACCGACCATTTGCGTGTCTGTTTATGTGCACGTGTTTTACTGTGTGTGTGTGTGTCTGTGTATGTGTGTTTCCGTGTGTTTTGCGTGAATGTTTGATTGTGTGGGTGCAGAGGTTCCCAGTTACACACCCGCGTTCACTGGCTTGGTGGGCGAACGTCCATGCGTGGACGTGATGCGTGATGTGGTCATCAGGGCGCGCCAACGCCCCGACATGCCAACAACATGGACGCGGCATCGGGTGAGTGCGGTCGGGATGCCCGGCGGCAATGTTCAAAGCAACGCATGCTTACGTGCTAGCACGCTAACGGTCGTGTCCCGCCCGCAGGGGATGAGCGTCTATTGCGCAACAGTCACAGAGTGCTGGGACCACGACCCTGAGGCACGCCTCACAGCACACTGCGTGCTTGAACGATTACACGGGCTCATCAGGCGGGAAGAGGGACAGGAAGTGCGGCCATGTTGACGAACGTCTTCGTCGGCCCGCCCCCTCCCCTTGGCGTGCTCAGCTGGATACGGCGGAGGTTTCCCATCATGCTTTGGTTCCCGGGGAAGGAGGGGGCCGGTGTCATCATCAGGAGCGTCAATAACAGCCGGCTCTTGATTGGTTGCCACGGCAATGCTGGAGAAGGAAGCGATCTCTCCTGGGATGTCCCGATACTTTTGGCGGCGTGGTGACACGCGACCGATTGTGTTGTGAGACAAAGTCACATCATGAGACTCTATATTGATCAGTTAATTCAATTGTTTCAATGTATCTTGAAGGGGAAGAATCCACAGTCTTGCACTAACATCAATCAAAAAAGACACTTCACTATCTTCGTCACGACAAAGTAATAGAGCGATTTGCCACCCTTAAAGACAGACAGCATTTGTTGACACTTGCGCCCACCGAGTGGCTGGCGATTGCAGACGATTTGATTTGGATTATATTGTTAATGTATATATAACATGGCAAATCTAACGGTGACTTTGAATATTTACTCAGTATTGTTTTAAAATCTGTCCCAAAATGTTAAAAAGCAATAACTTGGTCTGTCTGATGTAAATGGTTTAATTTGCATTCTTTTGGACCGCTGCTGGCGTGCTTGCTTGAGACGTAACGCCACAACAGGCATGTCGTAAATAAGGTGAGAGCAGTTGCATTCAAAATGATTCATTATTATTATGTTTCTCTGTAAAATCCTTCTTTGTCAAATTCGCTTATAAGCTCGATCTGAAGTTCCTTTTGTGAGTGCTATTCTCAGACTGTTGTAGGTGAGTGGTGTAAGTTGAGCCACTTTTCTTTTTCAGGCTCACGAGAGGAAGGGAGTGAACTTTTTGGGGGCAAACTAAGATAGAAATACATATTTTAGGATGTTGCGACCCCCTTACAAACAAGCAGATTCAATGTGAACATAACAGTTTTGATGTCCAACAACGTGTGGCACAAGTTGCTCATTGGACAAGGGGTAGGTTGAGCCCCTCCCCCCCTTTTTTGGTCTGGGTTTTAAATTCAATGTTTTAGGTTATAGTCATTATAAATGGTTTGGGTTTAACTACTTATCTATTATTGATTCTTGTGTAGCCTCACAGTTCTTAGGACCTGGGTTCAATCCCCGGCCCCGCCTCTGTGGAGTTTGCATGTTCTCCCCGTGCCTGCGTGGCTTTTCTCCGGTTTCCTCCCTCATCCCAAAAACATGCATGAATTGGAGACTCTAAATTGCCCGTAGGTGTGACTGTGAGTGCGAATGGTTGTTTGTTTCTATGTGCTCTGCGATTCGCTGGCGACCGGTTCGGGGTGTCCCCCGCCTCCTGCCCGATGACACCTGGGATAGGCTCCAGCACGCCCGCGACCCGCGTGAGGAGAAGCGGCTCAGTAAATGGATGGATCAATAATGTCCGGGTGGCAATCTTTTCCAGGAAGGATTCAAGCTTTTTTAAATTTATTTTGTTCTAGATTGATTATTATTATTATTATTTTAACAAACCACTTTATTTGATCAATGTTTATCTTTTACATTTTCAGACAAAAAGTTATTACATATACAACCTTACGATGTCAGGTCTAGTTTAGCATTTTACTGCCGCGTACAAACAGTTTTGTTTGGTTACCTGCTAAATGAAGTCCAGACAGCTATTTCAAAAGTGATGCTTTATTGCCTCACAATGTAATACGAATACAATACTGTATAAAGCAGACAATGTTCATTATGACGTGCAAATGAATTGTTGACGTGTACACAAACAGGGGCCATCATTTTGGTGCTGATAAAGTAATAGAGCAGGAATTCCGAAGTATGTGTGGGTGGCTCTTAAGTTGTGGAACTGGGATCTGGAGTTGGCAGATGCTCGGAGGACCACGTGCTTCCCATCCTGTGCTCCACAGCAGTAAGGAAAATGCCAGCATTCCGCAATTTTCTTCCACTCCTCTGCGGTGGGCACAGCCATGAAGTCATCCACATCAGGGAACATCGCGGAGCCCCCAACACAAAAAATGTTCGCCATGGTCCTGAATGAGTATCTGCAGCACAGCCAACCTTTACATTGACCACACTTAACCCGTACATAAACCATAACGATGATCATCACATACAGTCATGGCTGAAAACATTGGCACCTCACAGGACCATGACTGTATTGTCTATTTTATATATTTACCTTTTAAAAAAGAAAAAACCCAAATCCTCATTATTCCAGTATTTAGCAAATAAAATTGTTTTGTAAATCCCAATAGTCCTAGAACAGGATCAGGTGAGTCTTTTCATGTCAGGGGATTAAAAAAAGTGTACTGTCTTCCGTAGTCAAAATGATGTTGAAATAACTAAAGCATGTGTACATCAATATATTGAATACAGTAGCTCAAACACATACATAAAACGTGTTGCTCGTGGCTGTACTATATTGACAGGCATACATACATTCCGGTAACCTTATAGAATGTTGAAGTTGTACACAGTTCGTACATGTGTACGACTCTTGATCAGATAACGTGATCGATACGACCTCGTTCATGCCATTCCTTTCATCGATCCATTGCTTTTTACAAATCGGCAGCACGATGTTGTTATTTCATCGTCATTTTTGATACATTTAGTTGCATTGTAGTAAACCTGCAGTGCGGGACTCCGCCATCTTCATTTATTGTGACACCGATGAATAACGGCACGAAACCGCCACTCACCGGAGACAAATGGACAGGTGCTCCGCAGCTGAGAAGGGACGCCTGTAGTTTCGTCGTTTGTAGGGAAATCCTTGGACCGACCAAACTGGGTACAGGTCAGCTTCGTGTAGCACTGGAAGCAGCTCCTGGAGAAGTTGCGTGCGCCTCAGGATGGCGTGGCGCTTCGGGCGGCCACACTACAGGTCAAATGGCCGTCTATTGCTGCTCGTGTGTTTTTACTCCCGCGACGCAAAACGATCCTTCACGTCCGGTGGGAACGTAGCGTGAGGCGTTTGTCGCCTCTTTCAACTTCTTTCACTGTAGACCTGCGAATGCTTGAAAACTTTCATCCTCCTCAACCATCCCTTTCTTCCTTCCATCAATTCATCAGGCCCAAACACTTCCTCTACATTCCTCTTGTCCAGGTGCTAAGAGAATACAAACTGCTGTGCCCCAAACTGGCTTTGGCAAAGACATCAATTGTGTAAAAGAGGGCTTCATCTTTTTCTTTGAAAGTAAAGCATCTCCTGCATTGTCTTTTCTCTAAAACGCGGTCTCTAGCTTGTCACCATCCACATTCTGCTGCTTGCCGACTTCTCGATTTTGTTCGCTACTACAACGTCCCCCACTATGAACTCGGTATTTTCCTCATCACTTGAGGAATCGGAGCGCTCAGAGTGTCACTATTTGGAGATGCGTTCCACAATTGGATTTTGGTTTTGCTGGGCCTCTGGCCTTTCTCGCTCTTTGTGACTGGCCCCTAACCTCAATTTCTCAGGCGCTGCACTCACAATGCGGGTCTTCTCATTTGTTTTTGTTTTTTATTTAAGGCTGTGCTGCCATCAACTCGGAGAATGGAGCTCGCATGTATTACGTTACACACATTAAAAACGACGTACTTTGGTCTTTACATGATCATCATGAACCTTATGATGTCATTTGACTGATGCGTGGAAAACATGTTTTGGTACATACATGTCAAGCCACTTCTGCCATGTGACTTGCATTCACACATGCCACGAAATGGACTCCTCTCCCGAAATATTTAGTCACAATATTTGCTTAGCAACTCACCCGTAGGCTTATCTTACCCCACTCTCTCCTACATCCATTCTGGAAATAAACTGTGGCAAGATAATCTGCAGGTATAGTCTGGATAATATCTTTTGTAAATGTGAACTTAAACTACAGAATGTATTTTTTGGTTTTGTAAAGTGAAGAGGCTCAGTTGAAAATGAATACTACTTAAATAACCTCATCTTTCTTGCCAAGTTCTCTTGCACAAATGTAAATTTGCCAAGACAAAACCAATGTTCTCTCTCTTTTAATGGAAAAAAAAAAAAAGGAACGATAGATAATCTCACTATCGGCTTCAAAAAAACAAGCTATCAAGACTTTAAATGTACTGTATGCTCTGTCAAGTCCGGGTTTTCGTGGCGTAGGAGGAAAGGCAAAACTGGAAGACCCGATTGCAGGGAAGCACGGAGGTAAGGCAGGAGTGCAAGTATCTCAAAAACAATAAAGGCAAACAAAAAAATACATTAACAAAGAGCAAAAAGCAAAGTTCAAAGTAAAGAAAAGAAGAATAAACTCACCAAAACCAGAAACATAACATGGAAAACATGACCTACAGCAGGGGTGTCACACTCAAATTCACGGTGGGCCAAAATAAGAAATTGGGACAAATAAAAAAAAAAAAAAAGTGAAAAATCACTGCGATGTACACGTTGCAGAAATGTAGCGTTAAAGTTTATCATATGACAACATACATACATTTTGCTTCAACGCTGAATCTGGAAAAAACAAACTTTAATATTATAAACAAGAAATCGAATTTGTGATAAAAGACATCAGTGGTATTTGTTGGTCGTTTCGTATTTAAATAGATAACATGAATTCTTCTGTCCCTCCATCTTATATTTATCTATCGCCAACTACCTTTCTTTTTCATGGAAATCTTTTTGCAAAGGTCAACAACAAAACAACTCCAAAAAAGAAAGATGTCCTTCAATAAAAATAAACAAAAAAACTTCAAACTATTAAAACTATTACTTTCATTGTTATTCAAACTGCCTAGGAGTTGATAAAGGGCATTAAAAACAAACAAAAAAACCATTGAATGATGTTCTATTCTTTGTTACAGCCACATTGCTTCGCGCACAACAAACAGGTCTGTCTTTGGCTTTAGTGAACAGACAATCTTCCTCCCACCTGTCTTGGAAGTGAACCGTTTTCCGTCGTTTGTTAGGCCATTTTTGGGAAGGGGAAGTGTAAATTTGCTCGAGGAGATCGGTAGCTGCTAGGAGTTGCTAACGCCTGCAACAGAAAGGGAAGGGGCGCCCGCCGGTCTCGACCGATGGGCCGACACACTAGCAAAGCATTCTGGGATTTGTAATATTAGTGGCGCACGTGCTATAGACTGGCGGGCCAGCTCTAAGACACATTTGATATGGTCTCGCGGGCCGAATTTAGCCCCCGGGCCCGAGTTTGACATATACGACCTACAGCAACAGACGACACGCAACAATGAGCCGACCGGGGCCGACCGAAACCGGGGAATGAAATTCAAGCGAACTGACGAGACAACGAGGCACACCTGGACAAGATGCGAGCGGCAGGAGGGAGCTGATTGGTTGACACGAGGTGAACAGGTGCACACAATAACCAAACCAGCACACAAGACATGAACAACATGGGACCCAGGAAAACACGCAACGAAATTCAATATAATCGAAACGAAAACACGGACGATGACCTGCTCCCATTACAAATGGTTTTCATTTTATTTGAGTGAAACTTCTATTTGTATTCTTCTTTTTAGGTGTGGTTTGTGGAGAGGGGTCGTAGGTGGAGTGAGAGAAAACACTGAACTGAACCTTATCAAACACACTACATGCTTTTATCTCAAAAAGCCGGCACCTTAAATATTGACTGTTTCCATCGCGTGACGTCACGTTTATGCGGGCACATTGATCGGGTGTCGTTTTGCATTGCAACCACAACATTTCCGGGCAAGAAAACCCAAAGACCAAAAGGATGCCCGGCACATTGTGTCGCATACACTTGCGTACTTCTTTTGCTTTGGGCTCGTCCCATTAGGGCTGGCCACAGCGTCTCCTCCTTTCCCATGTAAACCCAATCGCCTGCATCCTCCTCTCTAACACCAACTGCCCTCACGATTCTCTCGCTCTTGCCTGGCAGCTCCATCCTCCTCATCCTTCTACCAAGCCATCCAAGTCTGCTCTCTCTCTCTAGTGAAGGGCACGGCAGTTCTTTTGAGTGTCCTGAATCATTCGAACCGGTTCTTTAAAAAGATTCAAGTTCAAAAGCTATCCCCGCGAGGACGCCAGGACTTCAGAATCATCTTTATTTGCCAAGTATGTCCAAAAAACACACAAGGAATGTGTCTCCTGTAGTTGGAGCCGCTCTAGTACGACAACAGACAGTCAATTGACAGAGAACACTTTGCGGTTCAAATCACTCATGAGTACGTTCACTGCGTAGTACGCCGTTCCTTGCGCAAACGAATCACTCATCGTACTAGTACATCGCTCCTTAGCGGGTCACAATCGAAGAAGTTCAGGTCTCCAGTACAGTCAGTTCACTTAAGTCTCTCTCTCTCTCTCTCGCAGTAGATCCACAAAGACACAGTGTAGCTCCTTCTGACCTTCTCTGTACTTTCCCGTCTACACTCTCAAGGCAAACAATGCATCTGTGATACGCTTTTTAAAAAATATTTTTTTTTAAAGGTTGTGTATTGATATCATACGTTCTGGCGTTGACAAAACAGTAACCCTCGTGAAAATCGCTTGATGAATGAGCAATAAGTCGTAATTTACTTAATTTCAGTTTCCATGCATTGCCTTCTATGGGAACGACGACCTAACATGGCCGCCACGCAGGCACGTCGTTTAGCCGGGCGGCTACAATGTGCTGGCGTATCGCGTCTTCATATCTATAGTGGAACCTCTGAAGTGTCCCATAGTGTCGTGAGGGTATTGTTGTATTTTATTGTTTATCAACGATTGAAAACATTGCCCAGAAAAAAAATGTTCATAAAAATATTGACGTAAGTCTTCTTTTCTTCTACTGTCGAACTTTTGAACCCGAGTTTGGGCCGACAGCGCCACCTGGCCAAATATTGGCCGACCTCCTTACGTGGCCACCATTTCTGACGGGGGACAGATTGTTCTGCAACAGGGCTTACCGGTTCGCTTCCGATCTGGCTGGAGATGGATCCGAATGGTCACGAAGTCAAATATTCCTCAGCAAATAATCCCACGAGGGACCCGATTGACAACAACATGGCCACAAGGACGAAATAGTAAGAGACACGGCGTGTTTTATGGTCTACTGTCTCATTCAATTATGTGACGTTAGTTGTGTTGCAATTGTACGATGGTCATGTCCTTTCGGTTTTTTAAATGATAATTTAAAGTAGGTTTATTTTTATTTCGTGTACGATAAATGACGTTTTTGTTTGTTGTAGTTTCGGTTTCGTTTGATGAGAAACGTAACCGTCACGATGCGTTCAGCGTTTCCCCGGAAATCCCACAATGTGTCGAGAACCACATTCGCTAGGCTAAAATGCATACCCAGTGGTACCAAACGTTAATTCAAAGCACCTTTTGTGAAATAAATAATCATTTTCAAAAATTAGTGAAAACATGGATTTCACAATTAAAGATGAAGTACTAATACTGCTGATATTTTCTTTTCATGTTTAGGTTCGTCTCAGAATATCTTTTTGATTAGAAAAGTTTTATTTCAGCGCAGTCGTTCGATTCAAACAATGAAAATCACATGATGGAGATTTTTTCTTTTTAAATTCAGAAGGCTGATTCCCTTCCTAATTTCTATTTTAAAAATGTAATTTTCACATTTCTTGAGTTGGTGCGTTTTTGTTAGTTGTAAGAGATCATCATCAAAATAATTGGAAAAAAAGATGAACTATTTCACTGTTTGTAGTGAATCTGTAATATGAGTTCAAATTTTGTGAATGTCGCTGCAGAAATATGGTTTTCCACCAAATTGTAATTGATCAAGGTGCGCCAATATATGATTGGAATTGTATTGATATAGCTGAGTAATTTTCCAAGATTAGAGATTTGTCAGTTTCAGACATGACGTGAATGCATCGCACCTCGCTGCCACTTTTGAGAAAGGCTGAAAACGGAATCCGACTGTATTGCAAAGCGTGCGCTTCACGGTGACGACAAAGGCTTGTCAAGTTCATCCTCGAGATGTTTACTACGCTGAAGTTTCTCATCTTTCGCTCGGTCTCAGTTTAGGGGGAGTGACCGTGATCTCTCCGATCGAGTCTCGCCGGAACGAGATGAGAATGAGTAAGCTCGCCTATCCATACGTTTTTATTATTATTCCCCCTTTCTTGACTGTCTTTTTTGGGGGAATGTTTTAGTGGCTGAGAAGGAAGAAGAAGAGCTTCAGAAATGGAAGGAGGCTCACAGACTCACACACGTGCAAACCACGCCACAGAGACTCGGTAAATAAAAAGCAGCGCTCTTCCAGCACGGGGACCTTGACCTTGACCTTGATCTTGACTGTCGCGCTGCCTTCACTATTTCAAGGCGGCGATGCCACCTTGGCCCAAGTCAGGGAGAGACAGTTTGCGGACTTGCGTTGCTCCAAGATGCAGAAGAAGGTACGCTTTTGTACACGCGCGGGGTGGCTTTTCTTTCCTGTTGCTTCTGACTTCTGACGGGATTGGCTGCGAGCAGGGGCTCGCAGCCAATCCCACTTTGCCTGAGCTCAGGCCCACTTTGCCTGGGCTGAGCTCACGACCTCATTTTGGAAAGTACCCTTCTGAAATAGAATCACACTTTTTACACCTTGAAACAGACCGTTTAGAGGGCCAGCCTCGCCATTAATAGATGATGATAATCATCATTATGACTTCATTATTATATATATTATTATATATTCATAATAATAATATTTGATAATATATGAAATGAACTACTATTAAAACAAAAAATGTATTTGAATCCTTAAGCAACACCTCTCACATGAAAAGAGTATGAAGGATTTAAAAAACAAAACAAATTTGTCAAACTCGTAGCCCGGTGGCCACATCATTTGACGTGCAGGGCCGGCGAAAGCAAATCATTTGCGTCAACTTCCGTGATTCTTGCTCAGATCTGTACCAACATTTCACATCGTAATTTGTAAGAATTAATGACATTGAGCATTTTTGGGGGGGTTACTAAACCCCTTTTCATAGTAACTTGAGCAATAGTATTATCCTTGACTTCTGATTTGAAAACTAGTGTACAGACATTGATCGGGCAGCCGTTTCAACAAAGCAACGACAAAGCGATGGAAGCTGTAGCACAGTGTGGCCCGCCACGAAAATGACTTTGACAGCCCCTGTGCGGTGGTTCACTCGCTTGACCGAGCGCAGCTCGCGCCGGTTCCGTTCACGCCGCTCTGGCTTGTCCGGCCGGGCTCTCCACGTGCGCCCTGCGATTGAGCGGCGAGCCGTCCGGCTGCGGGCTTTCACCTTCCGAGTCGGCCCGAGGCCCCCGCTGCCCGTCGCCCTGAAGAAGATAAGTAGCTTTGAAAATGGATGGATGGATGATAAATGTGCTTTTGTTCAGCTCAAACAGGAAACTTTGGCTCAGAAGAAGAGAAAAGAAGAGGAGGATGAGCTTCAGTGGAAGAAAGACGAACATAGAAAAAAGGTACGAGAATATCTTGTTTATAAATCTATCACGCCGGCACTTTGGGACAAAATCCAGAGTAAACGTGAATATTTTTTCCTGTATGTGCACTTTTTGCCAGGCTCAAAATCATGGGCTCAACAAAAGCCAAGTTGAAGGCGCAGTAGCACCTGCAGCCGCTAGATGGCAGTAGAGGCCAGCATGAGTAAATGATGAACGCATGCTGAATACTCTGCGCACATGATTAGTAGTTAGCGAAGGTTCTGGATTCAGATCCCTTCCCACAGCCCCTTTTCTACATTTTGTCGTGTTAGCCTTGTTTTAAATGGAATTAAATTCCTTTCATGGCTCAAAACCCAACACAAACATCCGCATTATGGTGAAGTGATGCAAACATAGTACAATTAAAACACTGAAATCTTACATGTGCATATACACGTGCATCTCAATAAATTAGAATGTCATGGAAAACTTAGTTCTTTTCAGTAGTTTCATTCAAAGAGTGAAACAATATCATATCCTGTATTTCATGATTTAAGAGAGAAAACTATTTCATGATTTAATTTGTTTTTCAAATTTAAGCCTTTTTAATACAGGTAAGGCAGTTGACAACAGATTCTCATTTGCAATTCCGACAGAAGGTTTATATATGTAATTTTTATATATATTGCCTCCGTTTTATAAGATTGTGGCTTCAAATGCAGGCTGTGGCCTTACTGTGTGGAGTTTGCATGTTCTCGCTGTTCTTGTGTGGCTTTTCCACCGGACGTGTGCCCTGTGATTGGCTGGCGATCTGTCCCGACGCTCACTGATCGGCTCCTGCTCACCCGCCACACGAGTGAGGATCGAAATGGACGGACGCAACGAAAAGCCGAAATTCACTATCTTAACAAGTTACAATGTTATGCACATAAGAAACGATCAACGTGATTTTAAATCGATATAAAACATAAGTTTCCCTTTTTGAATTGAACTCATAAAATATTTCCTTCATCCGTCCATTTTCCGTACCGCTTTATCCACACAGGGGTCTCGGGCGTGCTGGAGCCTATCCCAGCTATCTTCGGGCGAGAGGCGGGGTACGCCCTGAACTGGTCGCCATGATATAAAAAATTGTAGCGATCCACACTAACGTTGCTCCTTTTAATCAGTTTACTGCAAAAAAAAAAAGCACTTTACCAAAATTCCCAAAGTATAGTTTTCCATTTTATAGAAAGGCTTGAAACTTTGATTGAAAATGAATGGACTTCAAACATTTCCCTGAGGAACGTCGTTCCAAATTGTGTCTTACTCGTTTGTCACAGGGTTGGATGTTGGAAAATCACTTACATAGTGTACGTTGCACTGGTCAAATTTTTGGGACAGCTAGCCCCTCCCATCTATCTGTAGGAATTGACACTTTCTGCGGAACATTTTACCAAGTCATCCATTTTTCTAACTACAGCGACATATAGACGGTACTTGCTCATTTTGCTTATAAAAACGCGTTGATTGCGTGTGTGATGCTTTGCAGGCCGAGCGTCTGGAGGAACGGAAGAAGGCGGAGCAGCAGAGAAGGCGGGAAGACCTCCAACAAGAACACGCCCAGTGAGTCCGGTTCTCCGCTACCCTTCAGTTTCATTGACTCGCACCATCGTGATGGTCTCCATGCGCCAAACCCTAACCCTAACCATTGTTTCATGATAATGCTTTTCTGATATGCTTGACCGTTTAATGATTTACTTTGTGGTCGTGTTATCGGACTTGCGGCCACATGTCTTGGACACTCGGGTGACGAGAGGGGCGGAGCTGTCAACTGATCACCACCTGGTGGTGAGTTGGCCTCCGATGGTGGGGGAAGATGCCGGGCCGACTTGGCGGGCCCAAACGTATTGTGAGGGTCCGCTGGGAACGTCTGGCGGAATCCCCCGTCGGAAGGAGTTTTGACTCCCACCTCCGACAGAACTTTGCTCATGTTCCAGGGGAGGTGGGGGACATCGAGTCCGAGCGGACCGTGTTCCGCGCCTCCATTGCTGAGGCGGCCGACCGGAGCTGTGGCCGTAAGGTGGTCGGTGCCTGTCGTGGCGGGAATCCCCGAATCCGTCGGTGGACACCAACGGTGAGGGCTGCCGTCAAGCTGAAGAAGGAGTCCTATCGGGCCTTTTTGGCCCGTAGGACTCCTGAGGCAGCTGATGGGTACCGGCTGGCCAAGCGGAATGCAGCTGTGGTGGTCACTGAAGCAAAAACTCGGGCATGCGAGGAGTTCGGTGAGGCCACGGAGAAAAACTTCCGGACGGCTTCGAGGAAATTCTGGTCCACCATCCTGCGTCTCAGGAGGGGGAAGCAGTGCACCATCAACACTGTGTATAGTGGGGATGGGGCGCCGCTGACTTCGACCCGGGACGTTGTGAGCCGGTGGGGAGAATACTTCGAAGACCTCCTCAATTCCACCGACACGCCTTCCCATGAGGGAGCAGAGTCTGGGGTCTCTGAGGCGGGCTCTCCTATCTCCGGGGTTGAGGTCACCGAGGTGGTTAAAAAGCTCCTCGGTGGAAGGGCCCCCGGGGGTGGATGAGATTCGCCCGGAGTTCCTCAAGGCTCTGGATGTTGTAGAGCTGTCCTGGTTGACATGCCTCTGCAACATCGCGTGGACATCGGGGACCGTGCCTCTGGATTGGCAGACTGGGGTGGTGGTCCCCCTTTTTATCTTTTTGATCCCCCTGTAGTAGTTCCAACTACTCCTCAGCCTCCCTGGTAAGGTCTATTCAGAGGTGCTGGAGAGGAGGGTCCGTCGGGAAGTCGAATCTCAGATTCAGGAGGAGAAGTGTGGTTTTCGTCCTGGCCGTGGAACAGTGGACCAGCTCTACATCCATGGCAGGGTCCTCGAGGGTGCATGGGAGTTCGCCCAACCAGTCTACATGTGTTTTGTGGACTTGGAGAAGGCGTTCGACGCTCGGTCATCCGGGAGGATCTCGGAGTAGAGCCGCTGCTCCTCCACATCGAGAGGAGCCAGATGAGGTGGCTGGGGCATCTGATTCGGATGCCTCCCGGACGCCTCCCCGGTGAGGTGTTCCGGGAGGAGACCCCGGAGACGACCCAGGACACGCCGGAGAGACTACATCCTTCGGCTGGCCCGGGAACGCCTCGGGATCCCCCCCGGAAGAGCCGGATGAAGTGGCTGGGGAGAGGGAAGTCTGGGCGTCCCTGCTAAAGCTACTGCCCCCGCGACCCGACCTCGGATAAGCGGTAGAAAATGGATGGATGGATGGAATGCTCTAAAAAGCATGAGGAAGAAAATAAGCGTTTTTAACCTGGACTTGAAAACGTTCACACTTGGAGCTGACGTCACTTCTGTTGGCAACTTATTCCATTTGTTTGCAGCATAATAGCTAAACGCTGCTTCACCATGTTTGCTTTGGAATCTGTGCTCCGCTATTTGACCTGAGTCTGTTGATCTCAGAGCCCTACTAGGTTTATATTCCGTTAGCATTTCTTTCATGTAATTCAGGACCTAAAGCATTTAGTGATTTATAGACCAGTAGCAGAACTTTAAAATCTATTCTAAAGCTGACTGGGAGCCCCTATAGAGACCTTACAATTGGAGTAATATGCTCTGACCTCTTTGTTCTGGTCAGAACCCGAGCTGCAGCATTCCGAATGAGCTTTTGGGGGGAGTCCAGTCAGAAACCCCTTACAATAGTCAAGCCAAAAAAAACTTATGAGCTTCTCCTGGTCTGCTTGGCACATGCAAGCCTTCACTCTGGATATGTTCTTCAGACGGCAGAAGGCAGTTTTAGTAATTGATTTGATATGACTGTTGAAGGTCAGGTCAGTACACCAAGGTTTCAGACTTGGTGTTTGTTTTTTAAAGACAGTGACTCCAGGTATTTATTAACAGCAATCCTCTTTTGTTTATTGCCAAAAACAATGATCTCAGTTTTGTTGTGGTTTATTTGAAGAAAATTTCGGCTCACCCATTTATTTATCTGTTTTAGACGTGACTCACCTCAATTGAACTGTAGTCATCTGGAGACACTGCTTGAAATAATTCTGCATGTCATCTGCATGGCTATGATAGTCAAAATTCAAGTTCTGAAGAATTTGACCCAAGGGGACCGTATACAGGCTGAACAGGAGGGGTCCAAGAACTGACCCTTGAGGGACGACCCCATAGGTCATTGCCATTTGATGACATTGAACACTTCCAATGGTTACAAACTAACTCCAGGGGCCTCATGTACAAAAGGTGCGTACGCACAAAAACGTTGCGTCCGCTCTTTTTCACGGCAAAGTTCAGATGCATCAAGAGTGACACGACCGTGGAAATGTGCGGTGCCACACGCCAACTGCGTGGCTGGCGTACGCACGTTTCTGCGGTTTTCTGTGCTTTGGCGACACTTCGAGGTGATGCTGGGAAACCGTTAGCAGAAATCTGCACGTCAGAGAGACATGAACAATTAGCGCTGATGAACAATTCATGCCAACAACATTTGTTTCATTCATTTGTTAACCAGTGTATTTAATGACCCACTGATATTTGTGAGGACACCTATTAGTTGATCAAGGCGATGATTTATGCCGCCTGTTGCCCTCACAATCGCTTTGTGACTCCAGCACATGCACTGAAAAAGAGTCCTTTGAATTTACTTCATTTGAACATGTACGTCAGTTGCACATGATTAAAATGTGTTTAAATTGACATAATTTACCCCTCTTCTTAAAAAAAAAAACCAAACAAAAAGATTTTTTTTCAGCGTGCGTGTCCACTCCTGTGTATTAAAATAATAAATGGAGGAATCAAAAAGCAGTCAAAGTTTTTGATGTCCTCTTTGATATGCTGATGTGCTTGTATTTGAATTCAAAAGATTTATTACAAATACCACACATACAACATTTACGCATGAACCTTTATCTCGTAGGGCTGAGTGTAGGTTACTGTATGAGCACATTTGTTATGAGTTATGAAAAATGCATGGTATTAACCTTGTGGGGTGATCCGAGTCAGCCACGCGTGAGAGCAGCGTCACCCACGATCGCAGCGATTCTCTCCTCGAACGGGGTGAGGCCCTCCGCGCCGGTTCCTCCGCCTGTTTTGTCCGCACTTTGGCGGCGGGCAGCCGTCCTCCGCTTCACGTCCACCTTAATGTCTGACCACTTCTTTTGTAGTTCAGCGTGTGTGCGCTGATCTGACTCCACAGTATTGACAGCCGCACACACGCTGTACCATTCGCTCCTCTTTCGCATGTTGTTAACGACGGAGGACAGCGTGCCAAAGAGGATTTTCTTGCGCACCTCCGCTTCATTGAGCAACTTCACATTCAGAAAAAATATTTTTCTTCATTGCCTTGCTCATTGTCCTTTTTTTCTGATCATGCAGAGATGGGCATCTCGGGCGCAGGGTTAATTAAAATGTGTTTTGCGTATTCAAATGTGGGCGTGGACAGGGAGGAGTCGGCTACTCCAACGTGCGCTCGTTTCCACGTTGATTGGAATGTACGAAGGAAATGTGCTTGGATTCATGAGTACGCAGAGTTTCATACATCTGGATATTTTTGCGCGTACGACGTTTTCTGGATTTGAGCGTACGGCATGTTTTAGGAGGAAATCCATGCAGGTCTTTGTACATGAGGCCCCAAGTGCGGTAGGTAGGACCTGAACCATTTAAGGACTGCTCCATTCAGTCCTACCCATGTTTCCAACCTGTTCAGCAGTGTATAACGATCTACCGTATCAAAAGCCGCACTGAAATCCAACTAGACCAGAATTGACACCTTTCCCGAGTCAGTATTGTTAAAGTTGGGGGAAAATATTAGCCAAAAGTATTCATACCAACCAATTGTGAGTTCTTTTATCTGTCAGTATTCAACCGTTTATCACTTTGATAAGAGCAGATTTTGTACCGTGATGAGTTTGGAAATTTGTCAAAAAGTCCACTTAAGTTCAAGAAATTGCCGAGTTGATTAAAAATAACTTTGTCAACAATCTCGGCTATGAAAGGGAGATTTTAGATGCGTCTATAGCTTGCCAACATGGAAGCGTCCAGCGTTCTATTTTTGAGAAGAGGCTTAATTAAAAGCAGAAAGTCAATCAAACCTGCAGATAGCAATAAAGGTTTCTTGCGGTTGATTGAAACTTTGGTGACAGGGTGAACTCGGCCTTCTTGGACAAGCTCGACCGTCCCGGCAGAGGAAGCGTAGAAAAACCAACCAGCGAGTCCGGCACCCGTGGACAAGAAAGGCCTGGACCTCGTCCAGGGGACGACGACTCTGGCGAGGCAGAGGAGGCCGGTGAGTCAAACGGAAGCCACACCAAAGCAGGCTTGTCTGTTGTGTGTTTCGTCACAGCTCCAAAGTGCCGCTGAAGCTTTTTTCGGGAGCTTCGCACTGATATCCGGCTCCACGTTTAAGAGCAGTAAGACCCCTTTCTCACTGGCCTGGAGACGAGTTGGCCACCTGACGGCGACTCGAGTCCCCGCCGGTCGCGGCGACGTCTCCTGGGAAATCGAGCGGGTTTCGTATTTCATGTTGTCCGCGTTTGGAGGGCTTTTCTGGTGTCCGTGCACCAAACTTCAGGACGTGTCGCCATTTGAGAGTGGAGTGAGACGTGAGACGATTTGCTCAGCGTACGTTGAATGTATAAACGCTTTTGTCTGAATGGCGAGCTGTTGTCAAGCCTGCGTGTCTGCAATAAGAAATTACACGGTGCTCTTTGTGGACAATCAATCAATCAATATTAACTTTGATCTCCGTATTTTAAAAAGCACACACATAGAGTATAATGTACATTCTACATTTATTTAAAGACTACGTATGCTTCGTATCGCGACTCGGGGCGGATTGCGTGTGACGTCGTCCGGAGACGTCTTCCCGGTGAGAGCGCCAGCAATATTTTGCTATTTGCTACTTAATCAGCATCGGCAGTCTCGGCGACCTCTCTGCCAGTGAGACCGGGTCTGAGCGCGCGCCGCAGTTTTTTCCTGGTCATGTGTGGGGTATCATTTAGTGCCAGAGACCTATTTGTGCGTTTTCACAAATCTTATCTATTTCGTGCCAAAAACATGGATAAATACAGAGAGTTGATGTGTGAGTGTAATATAACAAAATATGAAGTGCGATGATGACCACAAACAGGAAGCGCAACTTGTTGCGCCACAGGAAGGGTCCGGCCGTCCGTTGGCCGAGCCAGAATGTTTCCGTGTCGCCGCGAGAGCCGGGACGCTGCCCGTGTACGTGCTGAATGCTAGCTAGGTGCTGAAAAGTCATCGGTTCGTCAGCCGGCGAATCTCGTCAAACTTCCGCTCGGTCAGCAACTAACGGGTTCATATGTTTGGCAGTTTTTGCTCGTTTTGTGACGCTACCACAGAGCAAAGGCAAAAGTGTAACGATAACCATAGAACAGGACTTGAAACTGCTGCTAGAGCCGTGATTAGTTTTTCTTTTTGTGGCTCGCTATTCTGTACAAACGATACAATGACTAGAAAACAAATGGTTTCTTATTTCCAGACCAGGACCAGGACGGGTACCAAGAGCGGTACCGCTACCAGAACCTGGAATGGGCCTTGATGAAACTGATGGTAAACTTTCCAGACTTCAGCAGACTCTTCCTGGAGGACATTCTTGACCAGTGTAGTGGCGACTACCAGCAGGCGCACGCTTTACTCAAGCGCTCGATGACTTGAAGTCGAAAGACGTAAATGCAGGGCTGGTGGAGCTCTTCTATATTGCGAGGATTTGTGATTTAAATGCCATTCGGCTTTTGCGAGTGCCCCGAGTTTTTGGAGGTGAGTGACATCGCTTGGTCCATTTTTTGCATTGTGTTGCGGGCCGGACGCTGATAATGAACGGGACAAATGGTCAAACACACAAGAATCAGAACACGCTCAAGCAGCTACAGTAGACCAAAAGCAGAAGTCACGGCCAGGCGCTTCCAGGGACTACAATTCAAGTCCAGACCCTTACAGAGACCAAAACTCCCGTCCGGACGTTTACAGAGACCAAAGGTCACGGCCGGACGCTTCCAGGGACTACAATTCAAGTCCAGACCCTTACAGAGACCAAAACTCCCGTCCGGACGTTTACAGAGACCAAAGGTCACGGCCGGACGCTTCCAGGGACTACAATTTAAGTCCAGACCCTTACAGAGACCAAAACTCCCGTCCGGACGTTTACAGAGACAAAAGGTCACGGCCGGACGCTTCCAGGGACTACAATTCAAGTCCAGACCCTTACAGAGACCAAAACTCCCGTCCGGACGTTTACAGAGACCAAAGGTCACGGCCGGACGCTTCCAGGGACTACAATTCAAGTCCAGACCCTTACAGAGACCAAAACTCCCGTCCGGACGTTTACAGAGACCAAAGGTCACGGCCGGACGCTTCCAGGGACTACAATTCAAGTCCAGACCCTTACAGAGACCAAAACTCCCGTCCGGACGTTTACAGAGACCAAAGGTCACGGCCGGACGCTTCCAGGGACTACAATTCAAGTCCAGACCCTTACAGAGACCAAAACTCCCGTCCGGACGTTTACAGAGACCAAAGGTCACGGCCGGACGCTTCCAGGGACTACAATTCAAGTCCAGACCCTTACAGAGACCAAAACTCCCGTCCGGACGTTTACAGAGACCAAAGGTCACGGCCGGACGCTTCCAGAGACCAAAACGTCACGTCTGGGTGTTTCCAGAGAGCAAAGGTCACCTCTGGACGCTTCCAGAGACCAAAAGTCACATCCAGACGCTTCCAGAGACCAAAAGTCACATCCGGACACTTCCAGAGACTAAAACCCAAGTCCAGATGCTTCCAAAGACCAAAAGTCACGTCCAGACGCTTCCAGAGACCACAAGTCACATCCGGACACTTCCAGAGACTAAAACTCAAGTCCAGATGCTTCCAGAGACCAAAAGTCACATCTGAACACGACCAGAGAGAGACCTTAAAGTCAAGTCCGAACAATTACAGAGACGAACCGGCCATGTCTTGAGATCATGCACGAGGCCACGCCCCTTTTAAGGTTGTTGTTGGGACTTTGAAGTGGCAACAACAACCAGATGTGCAGTCATGTCGCTTTTGAAATCATTCTATTCTCTTTCATTGTTTAATCATCTTTTCATACTTTTACTTTTTCTTTGTTAAAAGCGTCCTTCCAAAAAATGGTGGCAGTTTTTGTGTGAAATTTCAATTGATTTATTCAATGAGGGGATTTCCATTCGATGCGTGAGGTCATTGTATTTGTTTGCAGAATTGCGCGGCGGGCCGTATCCGGCGCTCACGCCCGCGGGCCGACGATTGCCCGACGCTGATCTTTGGGTATTTGCCGTGTCGTCCGCAAGCACGAGCGAGTCCCATTTGTCTCTGCTTCTGGGATTTTCGCAGCGGGTCAGCAGCATGACTCATCATCTTCGCCTCATTTTCATTGAGTCAGCGTGTGCAGCTGGACATGGAAGCGCTCCACCCAAATACGGGGATGATTTTTGTTTTTTACCAAAGTCATATTCTCAAGAAACCGCTGGGACTTGGACTTGGGATCACTTTACGCTTTTCCAAACATCGCATGGCGCGCGCAAGCCAAATATTTACTGGAACTTCCTGACGGTGGGCCGACGGCTGTTTTTGACGGAAAGCGCACGTCAATGATTTGTTTTATCGTCTGTGTTTTTCGATTCCAAATCACAAATCTTTGTTAAATCGGGAAGGTGCTTCCAATGAAATCTGACTCTTTGTGTCAACTTCCTGCAAACTCAAGTGAGGTGTTAATTTGACTTTCTCTGAATGGACGATGGTGCAAATTTAAGAGGAGCGTTTATGGAGAACGCACTTTTGACTTTTGAAGGAAAACGTCGGGTCTCGGGACTGCCTGCCCGCGCACATCAAGTTGGAAATCAAACAAGCGCTTTCCGTTTTTGCAAACGCGAGCGCTTCCTCCCCGACGGCACGCAACGTCGACTTTCTCGTCTTTACGGGCGCTCGCCGGCGAGATCCAGCCCGCTGTCACGTCACGTCACGGTATCGACGTATAAGACGGCGCCGGGCCGATCCCGTCTTGACTTTGAGCGAGAGGCGGCCAGCGCCCTGAACCGGTCGCAAGTGCGCTCTAATTCGTGACCTTTGAGGTACTTTGGCGAAAGCATTTCACAGACGTTATTAAGATACCTGGCAGCAGTTTCAAAACGGAGAACCCAAAAATCGGATCATGTGCATTCTATGGAATAATAAGTATCAGTCGATCACTTTTCTCTAATAGGACGGGGGAATGTCCTGAACTCCCGCGAGCAGTCGAGGAGTCGAGGGTGTACCCCGCCTCTCGCCCGAACGTGGCTGGGATAGGGGCGACCCGCCTGAGGAGAAGCGCTACAGCAAATGCACGGAAGGTCGTGAACTCCGGGAAATGCCGGCTGGCGCGACTAAACAGCGCAAAACGTGTCTTCTCGGCCATAAATTGCAGACCGTCCATCCATCCATCCATTTTCTGAGCCGCTTCTCCTCACGCGGGTCGCGGGCGTGCCGCAGCCCATCCCAGCCGTCATCGGGCAGGAGGCGGGGTACACCCTGAACCGGTCGCCAGCCAATCGCAGGGCACATAGGAACAAACAACCATTCGCACTCACAGTCACGCCTACGGGCAATTTAGAGTCTCCAATTCATGCATGTTTTTGGGATGTGGGAGGAAACCGGAGTGCCCGGAGAAAACCCACGCAGGCACGGGGAGAACATGCAAACTCCACACAGGCGGGGCCGGGGACTGAACCCGGGTCCTCAGAACTGTGAGGCTGACGCTCTAACCGGTCGGCCACCGTGCCGCCTTTAAATTGCAGACCGCTCCCTTTTAAATTTTTCTTCAAACCGGAAGTTTGAAGAAAAAAGACAATTGAACAATTGATTGTTCCAGGCTGGCGTCCCCTCCGAGAATCGGCGTGCCACGTCGGACTTGTCTGAGCCTGGCAAATTCCAGCTGCTTTCCACAAAGCCGCCAAAATGATAGCAAGTTCATTGCGCAACCTCGGAAACCGAGGGGGAAAAAATCTGCGCATACAATTTCTTGAGCAATAAAATACCCAAAACACGAACAAAGCGAGTCACCGATGGCGTCGTGGTGCACTCGCCTGACTTCGGTGCGGGCAGCGTGGGTTCAGTTCCCACTCAGCGACGGTGGGAATGTGAGTGCCAATGGTTGTTCCTGTCTATATGTGCCCTGCGACTGACTGGCGACCAGTTCAGGGTGTAGTCCGCCTTTCGCCCGAAGTCAGCTGGGTTAGGGTTTGATCTTTCCAGCGTCCCGCGACCCTAACCAGGATAAGCGGTGTTGAAAATGGATGGACGGATGGACGAACAAAGCGCAAGACGTATGTGTTCGAGCTTCAGATGTTATTGATTCCAACGTTACCTCAAAAGCACCACTAGGTGGCAGCAGTTAACTTCCTTTGATATTTGCATGACCGTGTGTGCCGTTAATAAGAGTTATGATCGCGATGGATGATTTGACTTGATGGGAAAAATGAAATTGGCAGTCAGTCACTGAGAGTGTTGACTTCAAATCGAAGCATCGAAAGAACGCGACCATCTTCGTGTAAATCCGATGCAATGTTTTGATCTTTGTTGGTGTTGTAATGTTGCGTGTGTAGGAGTGAGTAAAAAAAAAAAAAAAAAAAAGAGAGAAGAAGAAGCAAAAAGCTCCTGCTGTGCGCGCGTGGGCGCGACAACATGAGCTTCTTGTGAGGGTGGCGCCCCCCACCCACCCACCCCGCGGGAACCCCCTGACTCCAACGGCGCACTGGGCCGATGGATGCGCGTCGGCCCGCGTTTGCTGGCCTACCTGCCTCTTTTGTTCCTTTTCTCCTCCGTCGGCGTGGGACGCATTCCAGTACGTGCCGGAAAGGCCAAAGAAGGTCGAGACGCGTGAAGACCACACAAGACTACTCACCAACTGCTCCGTGATTGGATAAGTACGATGTTCAAAACCAAAGCCCTAACATGGAAAAGTGTGCGGCGACACACGTAGACTGACAAAATAACAATACGCACAGGGCAAATATTCTTTAGCCTGTGTCAAGAGCGATTAATATTACTGTGTCGGTTGTGAAACTCTTCTTCGCGCGTACCTCCCGGTCCGTACGATACTGCCGACAGGTGCCGGGGAGCACGATGTCCATCGAATAGAAGTAAAAACCGCGGCGAACAATGTTTCCTTCTTTATATTCTGCTGTCCCTGCCTCACGTGGCCCCTAATGCAAGTGGACTGTCAGCCCGCTCGGCGCTTGTACTTGGTGGAGGGGATTACTGCGTGGTTTTAAGTGAATCCTTTTGAAAAGTTTGGAAGAACTCAGCGGAGAATGAACGTCGTGGAGACGGCGCTCCGGATGCGGCGGAGCGAGGCCAAATCCTTTGCGCTCGCATCGGGGAACTTTCGAGGTTTCCGTCAGCTTCGCCGTCACCGAGAGAGCCGCGTTTAAAAGCCGCCTCCGTTCGACAGCGCGTCTCGAGCGGCTCCGTCCGTCAACATTTCCTCGGAGCGCTTCGGCTCTCGGACGCGCCCGAGCCGCTCGGCAAGCGGTGGCGGCAAAAAGCGCGCAAGGAGAAAAACCGCAGCCCGTCACCACCTCGAGTCAACTTTTCCAAATCGGTGGCGTGAGAGCCTCTTCGAGATACTTGGAGACGTTTCGGCGGATTATTTTGCAAGTCCGTCGAAACGCCTTACAGCGTGAACTCATTTGCACTTCAACCAGAATGTTCTGAAAACTCTCTCAAATGAGTTCACCGTTCAGACATTGTCATCATCGGGCGCGATATCGCTTATATGAGCGCATCAGCGGTGGTTCTCAAAGCGTGGTATGCGGGCAAAGGATCACTCAATTCAATGTTGAAACTGCGCATCATTTTCTTTTTTATGCAGCACAGCACATTTGTTAAGTACAATTGAGCTGAATTTCACTTTTATGTCGTGTACGTTTGCAGTGAATCTTTTGAAACGGTTTGTTTCCCAACAAACACATTTTATTGCAACATTTCGGGATAATACGTTTTCATGGAGTGCTTTTTGATGTCGTTTTGTTTTCCTAAATTTTAGCGCAGTATTACCTGAACAATATGGATTCGTCGACAGCCCAGTGTTCCCCTGAAATTCGTGAGGGGTTGGGACCGAGCCCCGTCGTGAATACCGAAAGTCTGCGAGGAATTGCCGCACTCGCTTAAGCGGTTTATAGTTGCCAATAGATGCCACAAGATGCTTGCGGAGAGCAAAACGAAGCTTCTCGGGCCACTTTAACAGAGTTCCTTGGAATCAAGCCGCCACAAATGGCAGCGAAGCACCACATGATGCTCCTCAACTCAGTTCAACACGGCTCACTGGCACCAAGATGCTACACGATATTCGACATGGCGTTTGCAGTGAAAATGAAAAGAAAAATCAGCGCAATAGCCGAATCCGGCAACCGTGACTCTGCAGGGCAACACTGTAAACACTTTTCGTGAAAATAAATCCATGTTTTAAAAGGGTGTGGGAGGAGTAAAACTATTTTCAACCTTTTTTTATACGGTCGGTCTCGAGATCGTGGATTTCCCCCTTTGCGAGTGGGTCTGGACCGTAGTTCCGTGATCAACCTTGTATATGGTACACAGTGACTTTCGAAATGTAGTTTCTTCCAATTACAAGCTACCCCGTTGACAAGGTCACAGTGGCGCAACCGCTTCAGTGACCGATGAGGTCATCACATTTGATCTTCCCTTTGATGTTCCCTCCAAAAAAGCGGATGAAAGCCATCCGTTTTCCGAACCGCTTTACCTCACGCGGGTCGCGGGCGTGCCGCAGCCTATCCCAGCTATCTTCGGGCGAGAGGCGGGGTTCGCCCTGAACCGGTCGCCAGCCAATCGCAGGGCACATATAGACAAAACAAGCATTCACACTCACATTCGCACCTACGGGCAATTTAGAGTCTTCAATTAACCTACCGTGGATGTTTTCTTAAACAGCTAACCTACAATTCCATTACAACATGCTGACCATTTTCTGTCTTGAGTTTGCTGTCACATTTCTGTGGGGCCAATGATACATTACTCGCGCACTCACTGTAGCAGTCTCGCCACGCTGCACTATTTGCATATCTGTTGTTGACCGATACCGGCCACTCACGCCAGAGTCGCATCCGCTCCATTTGCACGCTGACCGAGGAGTGGCTGCAACATTTGCACAATCGACACGGTCCCAGATGATCGCACGACTCGCTTGAAGTCTCGGCGCCCTTTGCACAATGCTCATTGCGCCGGACCATTGCAATATTAGTCTTTCGAACTGCTTTAAGTGCTAGAAGACTCTCCATCTTTTTGCACAATTGTCAATAAAAAATTAATAATGTACCGGACAACTCGCAACCCTTCATTGCTCAGTGACTGTTTTTTTTTTTTTTTTTGGTCAATGTCTTCCTGTCTCCAAAGCGTTCTCTGTCAATCGACCGTCTGTTGTCGTACTCGAGCGGCTCCAACGACCGGAGACAAATTCCTCGTGTGTTTTTCGAACATACTTGGCAAATAAAGATGATTCTGATTCTGATTCTGATTCTGAAAAGCCACGCAGGCACGGGGAGAACATGCTAACTCCTCACAGGCAGGGCCGGATTCGATGGTTGATTCCAAAATCGGCATAGTGGCGGTTTGCTGCGTTTGCTTGTTTGGCAGGGTGTTAATCTGCGGCGCGGTCGCTTCTATATGTTATTTTAAATTGAGGTTTTGGGCGGTTGGGAGACGGCCAAGTGGGACGGGGGGAACGGGGGCGCTCGAGGACCAGGGGGAGTGGACCGTTTTCTCGTGGAACCGTTACGTCAATGCAACCTTCTCTTCCATCTATTGTGATGTTTATCTTAAGTGTTTTATATTTAGCGACATGACCATCTCTGTTTTGATTCGACAAAATTCGGAGTGGCGCCAAACACTTACAGCGGGTTACTACATACCAGGAAAACTATCCATCCATCCATCCATTTTCTGAGCCGCTTCTCCTCATGCGGGTCGCGGGCGTGCCGGAGCCTATCCCAGCTGTCACCGGGCAGGAGGCGGGGTACGCCCCGAACTGGTTGCCGGCCAATGGCAGGGCACAGACAAACAAACAACCACCAGCACTCACATTCACACCTACGGGCAATTTAGAGTCTCCAATTAATACATGTTTTTGGGACTTGGGAGGAAAACTATTTACTTTTGATTATTTTTAATCCCAATTTTACATCCAATAGTAAAGTGCTGAATCTCATCAAACTAAATTACTCTGTTATTCATTCCAACAACTAAATACAGAAACGTGGCGGCCATGTTAAATGTGGCAACATTCCCAGACCATCCATTGACTGGCAGGAGTTCAGTCTATTTTAGTAGCATATCTAGCATCGTGCGCTGTGCAGAGAGAGCACACGTGGCTGGCTGCGACGTTAATTCAAAGAGGAAAATGACACACAAGTCTCTGGAGTCCGGAAGATGTTATTTTTGGTACAGTACAGTACAGTGTTTCCCACAGGACCGCAATCTACAGTATTTGTGGTGGTGGGTACCCGGCGGTACCTACCGAATATCTTATAATAAATAAAACATATTTCAATAAAAATATACAATTGCTTCGATAAATAAATAGATACAGAGAGATTAATATCCAAAATCTACTGTATTTGTAGCAGCCAAAATTTAATTGTGGCGGCACACCACAAATAAATGCATGTGTGGCAAACCCTGCAGTAAAGTTTTTTTTGGACAAGCCGTTCGTCAATGGCATCAGATTTGGAACTAGGAAGCACACTAAGTCCTTGGGGCTCAGGAAAGCGACCCGTCTACAATGAGTTCTGAACGTCAACAATGTCACCATGACTAAGCACACCGGCGTGCTACATTTGGATAAAATGGGAAATTTTCCAACGTTTTCAAGCTTTTCTATATTTGTGGACAATAACTTTGTACTGTACTGGCCACAAAAAAAGGAATAAACAATTTTGTACTGTACAGTAATATTGGTGCATATGTCCTCAAACAAAAAGTGCTTCATTGTAACGGACAATGGGCTGAAATGGACAGACAAAAAGCCCCCATGCCCTGAAAGAAGAGAAACCTAAATCAGGATGCTTTTGACACAGTAATCCTTTGTGGGAAAACGTTTTGCCCAGTTTTGGACGTTAAGAAAAAAATGGAAGATTTATGACCGCTGGATAACATTTGCATGATTTGCGACGTTGGCTCAATTGAGGAGAAAGAAATAATGACGCAAACAAGTGAACCCGTCAACAAGGGTCAGCTCCTCCGCCAATAACAAACCCATTGACTCAACGCGGACATTTGCCTTTCGGACCTGAGCCGGAATGACCCCGGCTCGACCCCAAAGCTGCGGTTGGCTTCGCTCGCCTTGCGTTGGCTCGCCTGCAGCGCTTCATCAAGTTGCCAACGCTTTCTCAGCTCACTGCAGCGGGCTGCGTTGGGCAGGGGCCAACTTGCCGTAATTGCCTTCTTTCCAGAAAGAAACAAAAAAACAAAACAAAAAACCACAAAAAAAAGCTCACTCAAACCTCTCGTCTGTCCAAGCGCAATCATCTCGTGCAATAAATCAACGCTTGGAAAAGTGAATCCCTCGTAGCTTGGTACAATTTGGAATTTGGGCAAAACTTACAGACAAAAATACACATCCAAAGTTACTCAGTTCAGCGAGCATCACTGGATTCATTCTGTGTGCTGCGTTTTGAATTTTTGGCGCACGGTAACGTTGAATTCAGGAACCTTCGTGTGCATCTTCTTCTTCGAAGAGCGCAAGTTGAGGCTGATCCTTCTCAAGGAGCGAAAAGGAAGATCTTCGATATGCTTATTTCTCACTTGAGCGCTAAATGCGGATTTTGCGGTGTTAAAATTCTAATCTCGTCCCACCTCCCAGATTGTGAGCTCCGAGGGCGCGTGTGCTGGATGTCAGATGTACTCCATTCAGAAACGTGTGAAGACGGGCATCAAACCCTCGAAATCGTTGTGCAAATCAATTGATGATCACTGTTATTATTTTTCCCACCTTCCCACCGGGCGACACGGGGGGCACTGCCGAACAGTCGGGGTTGGGGGACGGACTCCGGGCGCCCACTTTATGATCTCCTTTCCGTCGTCCGCCCGTGGAGATCCGGCTGCAGTTCCGTATGAACGTGCTTTGCGCGCTTCTGGACTCGAGCGAATTCCAATGAGAGGACTTGCGTCCTCGTCCGTGTTTTTGCGCTTTACATTTTGTTTTGTTTCATGTTATTTATGTCTTGTTTTGGTGCGTCCCGTGTTCAGGTCTCGCATCGCTCGTTCGGTTTTCATTTCCACCCGTTCTCGTTAGCTCTGTTCCTTGTGTCTACCAACACAATATCATGTGATATTTATCATCACATGAACCGTGTTAGATACATTGGTAACTGTAAACAATAATGCAAACATTAGAACAAATAAATAGTCATCATAATTATAGTGGTATATAAATGTATGTAATATTCTTCAGTTGTTATTCATTTCATTTTTATGGGTAGAAATGCAGTTTATTGTTAAGGTACTTTTTTGTTATGATCAGTGAAAAAGCAACAATTTTCTCAACGTAACAAACTCCGCAAGATTTGATTGTTTGACTCGACTTGACTTGCTTGATTTTTTTCCCTACGGTAACTCGTGACTTGCTTGAAACTTGAATGCTGGGACTTAAGACTTGCATATGCAGTGCCGTGAAAAGGTATTGGCCCCCTTCTCAAATTCTTCTATTTTTGCGTAGTTTGTCCACTTTACTGTTGACGATCATCAAACCAATCTAAATTCGGTATCAGACAAATATAACCCAAGTGAACTTCAAATGCTTCTTTTTAAATGATGATTTCATGATGCTTTGCAAATGCGGGCTGCAGTGTGTGCTAATCCGTGACCGTAGACCATTTTCCGTCGATATAGAAGCATATCCCGCCGCCTTTTGTTTTCCCCGATGATTCCGTGTCGCGGTCTGCTCAGTGAATATGGAAGCCGGGAAGCATGACAGCCTCGCAAAACCAGGTCTCCGTAAAGCACGTGGCGGCGGAACGTCCCGAGTCTTTACCGGTCTTTATCAGAAGATGAAGCTCGTCCATTTCGTTGGGTAGGGAGCGTACATTCGCGAGGTGGACGGACGGGAACGCCGATCTGTATCCTCTTTTGCGGAGTTTCACCCGGATGCCGGCTCGCTTCCCTCTGTGGCGTCGCCTTCGCCTCCACGCGGCGAAGACCGCGGACGCCGCTCCGGTGAGTAACTCGGGGGGGGAAACTGAGCGGATTTGTGAAAGAAAGGAAAGTCCGGAGTAGCCTCCTTGATGTTTAGCAAGTCTCCCCTTGTGTAAGTGAGTCGTGTAAGGTCTCCAAAGACCAACGAAAAACACAAAAACAAAAACAATACAAGAGAGCGCGTAACCGAGGCGAGCGCACGGGTAGGCGCCATCTTGTGATTCTTTTGTTTTCTCGCCGAGACCCGCCCCGCTTCACCATGGTTGGCTCCTGCATCGCGGGAAGCGTTCGAGGTGTCCATCCCAGATAGCGATTGTATATATGGACGCCCTGAACAGCGAGCCTGCATCGGTGTTTGATGCTGTCTATGCAATCAATATATTGTACTTGGTCACATTTCTTAAACCATAAAAAGATTGATTAAGAGTTAAGGAAGAAGCAGGTAAAAGTGTTTCTGCTTTTGTTCATGTGTTTTCTGAAATGGAAAAGTGTTCCACAATTTGTTCTACTGTTTTGCACCTCCAGGCCACCGTAGCGCCTCCACATCTGGAAGGAATATCAACGAGAACATGAAGACGTGCGCACGGGCCACGAAAGCGGAAGACCGGAAAAAGTGCGCCGACAAAGTGAGCAATCTGAAGGGGAACAACAGCCGCAGGGCGGAGAAAGGGATTATTAGCGACAACCCGTTCTATTATTATTATTATTATTTTCTTAGGATTTGATCAAACGTCTGTGGGGTTCGTGAATCACACATGATGAGGTGTTGTGCTGACCGCACCTTGGAAAAGGACAGCTGTTGACCTTAGATGCTTTTATACCGCCTGGCTGAGGTTACGCACATTACGTGTGTGTGTGTGTGTGTGTGCGCGCAAGACAAATAATGGTATTAAATGAGATGAATCCAACACACCAAAGCAAAGCGCGTGTGTGTGCGAGAGCGAGAGCGAGAGCGAGAGCGAGAGCGAGCCTTTCCTGGCTCCTGCCAGCACGCAGGCCCGTCGCTCCGGCGAAGTTCCAGCGAGCGCGTGTGAGGCGAGAGACGCAACGTGACGCCATCGAGACTGCGGCGTCACTTTGGTGCGTCGTCTCGTCCTCCTCCTCCGCTTCTTGTCGGCACCTCGGTGAAAAATAAGCCGTGACCGGAGGGGAGGAGCTCGGACCGACGCGCCCCATTGGATGACTTGATAGATTTCATTGACAGGACACTCGTTGCACAGTAAAGTCGGTTTGAAGTCGGCTCGAAGCCGCTTTTCGGAGGGGCGAAGGGGGCGGGAGTCGGGGGGTGTGGGGATTCCTTTTATGTAGACTGCTACCTTGACTTACAAGAATTTGAATTTGCTCCGTGGCCAAGCGCATAACTCAATGTACTCGTTTACCACATCAAGTTTCCCCTCTGACATGAATTTAAATCCCATTAATCCATTCCAGCCCCCCAAATCCACCATCATTTTGGGAAAACCTTTTCAAAAAACCCATAGATTGGACCACAAGGTGACATATTTGGAAAAGTATGTCGTGTTTGAGACCGCGGCACAATGCCACATGACCCGAGAGAGCCAATCGCAAGCCTCGGCTTTAGAAGGAGGAAGTGTCATGAAAATAAAAAACAACATCTGAGCTTTCGGGTATTTTTCAAATGCAACTAAAATTACTATCATGGGAATTTTCAAAAGCAACTGTCATTTAATGACATTTTCTCCCAGTGATGTAATAGATTACAATTACATACATTTGTAATGAAATTACGTAATCTCGTTAAATGTAATTAGTTACTGCCGAACACTGCTCATAAATTGAGGCGCCACCGGAGTTGTGTGTTTTGGGGGACAAATTGTTCAGGAGTCAGCCAACTTTTAGAAGCAAATGATACTCCTCTTGCATTCAACGGTTCCTCTGCATTGGGGCCAAAGAAGTAAATAACCAATGTTGTCAAACTCTGCTTGAGGAAAAGCAGAAGTAGCCAGAAAATGAATGACATGTCCAACGGAGACACGGAAGGCAAACATTTAGTCAGACGTTATTCTTGCCAGCGAGCATATTGGACACAAAATGGAAACCAAGAGAAAAGGTTTTCAAGCATTTTTAAAAAAATATATTCTTTTGAAATTTCCAAGTCCTCCGATCTCAGCCTCTAAAATGTGAATACGTTCGGATTTCTTTTGCGTTACAGAAAACGAGACATTGGTGGACGTCAGCTTGGACCTTTTCTGACACGTGTTAAACCAAACAGAAGGCAACCCGAGTCATTCCCAAACTTACAGGTCCCAGTTTGAAATCGGAAGATCCTCTGAGGCCAACCGAACATCAACACCAAAGAATGGGGTCAGTAATTCCCAAATGCAGCGGACCCCCGCATACTTCTGCGGCTTCACTTATCCGCAGATTTTCCAATTTTCTCTTTTTCTTTTTGGTTTTTTTGCTCATCCTCGCTTATTCCAACATTTGGGGGGGGGATTCAAAGATATATATCCATTTTTTCAATGCAATTGCAACGGTCTGTCAATGGCCATCTGCGGATTTTCTCGGTCGGGCCGGGTCCCCGGTCCCTGCCGACAGCGAGGGTCCGCCGTATATACTTTTCATAATCATAATAAGTGGATGTGAATATGTATATCTAAAACAAATGCCAATTAATAATCAGTCCACTTAACTTGTTTGGATCGTTAACGTAGACGTGCTTTTAGCCATCGACAAATAATAGTCAACATATTGAAATACAGTCTAAACAAGAAAGTACAAACATGAACTAAGACCACTTACTTAGTACACGTTTGAAAAGATTGATTTTATATATTGCCACCAGTCACACCTGAATGAATGAATGAATGAAATGTTGTTATCGGGTCATGCGTGCAACTGTCCGCGCAGCTCAGCAAAGGATCGAGTTATCCAGAACTAAGACCGACGTGCAACTAAGTTCATGTCAGGACCGGTTTTCTCCTTTCTTCTTTTCCAACCTTTCAAAATAAAATCTGCAATTCCAAAATCATCCAAATCAAATTGCCATTTGATCTTCTCCCGGTCTGACCAATAGAACATTTCAAGGCTTTACGATTGCGAGACAGGAAGTGCTCTTTATATCGTAACGTGAGCGTTTGAAAAAGGACGCGCGCAAATTCCAAGCCGGAACAAAGAATCGGGTTTGTTTCGAGCATTCAAATACCGCAGCTGGCGAGCAAGCTGACGTACTGTAAGTAACAATAATTGATTCACATTGTGGACATTTTGACCTTATGACACATCGTGAATTCAAATGTTCAACACGTTTGATGTGAAACGGCTGCGGGAGAATATCGATGACAAGAACGAGCCGCACGCTCCGTATTATCGGCTAACAGTGACGTTACCAATTCAAAATGGATTCAGTCGGCGAACATTGCTTGTTTTGAAAAAGCTTTCTGCCTCTTGTAAGCTGCCCTTTTCTTTTCTTTTCTTTTTCTTTTTCTTTTTTCCTGTCAGTTCTTCAGCATATATCTGTCTCGTCCGCTATCTTTATGATTGATTGTCCGCGTGGCAACTGGCCACGATGCCTTCAAGGGCAGGTCGCAACATCTTAAAAAGGAAATTAATTATTTTGTTAGCTCTAAAATCTAGAGAATGTCCCTACACAAGACCGGGACTTTTGGTAGCCGAGACCAAGAGCCTAAAAATCCATTTTCAAAACCACAAGGCGGAACGAACAGTCAAAGATGTTTTGACAGCCCCCGCCCCCCCCCCCCCCCCCCCCCCCAAAAAAAAAAAATAACTGTGTCTGCAACTCTTTCAAAGCACAGCATGCAGAAATCTCAAATCGTCTTGCGGAGAATCATTCCGTGTATTCCTTCTATTAAAACAAGAAGAAGTGCTTTGAGAGACCGCAACCTTCAGTGACCTGAACGTGCAGGCTGGGCTCTCATCGTCCACTAAAAACCCTCAGTGAAACTGCGCGGAGGAGTCAGGAACTGAGAGTCTTCAGCGTCCAGTGCGTTGTCAATGTCACAATGCTGGCTGCCATCAAAAGATTTGCTTATCTGAGTTGGAATGCTCGGGTCCTTTTTCTCTCCTTATTATGACATCGTTGAAGTTGAAGATTAGCACATCGGCGCCGGTCTCCGTGGAAAATGCGTCCGATTCCGGCCAGTCCCGGACAAGACCGAGACTTTCGGGAGTCGAGTCCGAGATAAGACCGAGACCTTCCGAACGTCGTCTCGGCGTTCTGCGTGACGTACCGAGGCCAGTAACGACTTGGGAACATCTTGACACTTGCGGGGGGCGAAGTCGCCGCCGACGTCCGCGGCCGCGTTCCAAACCTGGAATGTTTCTCTGAGCGAACGTAGCCTCTCGCTTGACGACCAATAAAGTGAGAGCCGGCTGTACAACAAACACTCGTTTGCCTGACGTCTGGCCAGCGTCAGCGGGCTTCGAGATGGCCGCCCCGTTCGCCATGAAGGGGATTTGGTTTCAGCTCCCTGCAAGCCCTTCAAGTACACCAAGGTTTTTGTTATGGAGATAAATCTGAAGGCTTTATTGATCCCTTGGGGACAGTTACAGTGACTCATTGCGGGAAATTCTAAACACACAATAGAAGGCTGGGAAAATAGATTGAGTTGAAAAATGTGTTTTATTATCAAATTGTCGGGATTTGATTTGAAAAGTGTTTTCCCATAAGATGAACTGGAAAAAGAAATCAAGCGCTCAAGCGCCAAACTGCCGGCGTCGTGAAACCTTTCGGATCTCCGCCAGCGATCCGTTTTCGAGACTGCGCATCCTCAGCGGGGTGAGCAGGAACGAGTATCCCAGATGCACAACAGTCAGGTTACCGTGTCATTGTATTCATATTCGCGAGCAGCCCAATCTCATGAGAATTGCCCTCACGGACATCAGACGGCTCCCTCGTAAAGTCCGGCCGCTAAATGAGCTGATCGTCGACGCTGATCTCCAGCTGGTGGGGCTACGTGAGACTTGCCTTTTTACCGTTAAATCAAGCGCCCGCCCCCCAACTCTGTGAGCTCACGCGCTTGCACGTCCATCGTAAAAGGTGCTGCGACATCTTGATCTCTAAATGGAATCTTCCTTTCAAATCAAGAGGTTCTCGTCTCGCGATCCCTTCTGGGCCGTACTCCGGCTCCTCAGACCCTCGCAGATAATATAGGCGTTCGTCTTCATGTTAACGTCTTAGCAATGATTGATACTTTTGTCTGCCTGAATAATGGCAGCACGAATGGCAGCCTGCGAACGAGGGCCGCACTTTGACTCTTGATTTTTCATGTTATTATGCACCGATGCTCGCTTTACACGAGACAATCCAACAAAGGTTGGATGGAGGTTTGAGGATGATGAAACACAATCAACTTTTCAGGCAGATTTTTCCTCACAATTTCCAGTTCCGAACTATTCCACCTTTAAGGCGTTCATATTTGGAGGCTGCACTGCATTCCAGATTAATTCTGAGTGTGTGTGTGTGTTTAAGTGTGCAACCAGAAAAAAAGTACTCTCTACTCCCACAGTGGAAAAAATGATGTGTTGTTTAAATTGCCCTGTTGACCAAGCCTGGACCAAGTAAGTGTCATTTGTGTATGTGTGTGCGCATGCGTGTGTGTGTAACGAGAGAGACTGCACTTGAACGCACGCATGAATGACTTTTGCGTCCGCTTCTTTTTTTGGCCGCGTGTGCGTGTCGGCCATGTTGACCTCGCGCAGCGTATTTGGACTGTTTCCAGGTGCTGTTGTGGTTCTTCACCGCGTGTGTGCGTGTACGGCAATTTCACGTTGAACGCACCGTAGAGGAAGTTGCATATCGACCCGGAGGTGTGAGCAGGCGGGCCCCGGCTTGCAGGTGTGGACTGTTTTGCGTTTACGAGCGCACGAGTGAGTAAGCGAGTGCTTGGCGTGAGAGTGGCTCTGCTTTTGCATAATTGCGTTTCGCGTAAAGCTACTTACTACCTACTTGCGAGTGGCCGCCAAACAAACACTTACTGGATCGCCATCCAAATTTTTACTGCATTTGGCCTGCAGCTGTAAAGAACACACAAATGATGGCTATCAAAATAGGTTTTCATGTTCATGCAGTTATTAGGGTCTGCAGTATTCCTAAACGTGCCTTCGAGGGCCAAGCAAACTATAGCGAGGTCCAGCAGAAATATCTTTCACAAGCCGCAAAATGCTGTATGTCTGTCTTTCGGGCTGTTTTTTTCTTTTTCAAACGCTTTCGATGGGGTCGCGGGAGAAATACGAAAGGCTGCTGCGGTGACAACGATGATCAAGATGAAGGCTGCCGGAGTCGTCGCAAAGTTGGCAAAGAGCGGCAGACCCAAATGCAGGGGTGGCGAGGCGTAAGTCTCAAGAGGGTTTTCAATTTCACAAACAAAAACCGGAATAACTGGCCACAAAAGGAAACCTGAGCAACAGCAGCATGAATGAACAGACACCGACTGAAAGAAAGCAGGGAACCGAATACAAGCCGACCGACGAGACGACACACGAGTGGCCGGAGGGAGCCCGTCGGTAGACTCGGGGAACGGGGCGAACGAGAACAGTTGCGAACGAAAACCTATAACGAGCGAGACGAGACAGCAACCCAAAAAAACAAGACAAATCTCATGGAAACCACAACAACGCGGACTGCGACTGGCGCACTCTACGCATGTCGTCGGGATGAGAAAGGATCCATTTGGGTTAGGAAGTGAACAAGTCGAAAGGCCCAAAAAGTGTTTGAGTTGTCACTTTGCACCATTTGTAGCATCTTGGCTTGCGTTGACTCAGTAATGGACTCGGATCTATCGCAGTCATGTCGTCAACATCAACAGTTCACATTCCAAATGTGCGCCAAAAAGTGTGCAATGATATCATATATATGTATGACTGTCGTGTGCGTCCTGTTTTCCCATGTCCTTGTGTGCCTTTGAATGTCATTGAGTTCATCACCGCGACAACATCATTTGCAACAGCTGTTTTTGTGCGCACGACGGCCTCCCTCGGCCAGACGAATTTCCGGCAGCCGACGACGCTGCGAGGAAACGTCTGAACGTTTCCAGTCAGTGGCGGGATTAACGAGGAGTAAATAAGCCCCTTCCTTCTCAGGTGATGCGTCCGGCTCATGAATGCGCTCCCACCGCCCGCTCGCGAGTTTGTTGGGTTCCGGTAAAAGGATGTTTGGCGCAGGTGACGAAACACAATTGAATCACGCTCATCGGTGGAGGTTTTGAAGCAGCTTTGAGCTTTGCGTTTTCTTCTTGTGACGTCTCGCTGTTTTGTTCTTTTAGCAACTTAGGCTCTTTGTTTGTTTTCCCTTCAGAATGCCAAGTGCATGCAAGAACCGACTGACATTTCTGCGTTTCCTCAAGGCTCACACACATTTTCATCACGCTCCTGACAGCGACCTTCATTGTTCACGTGAGCATGTCTTACTGTCCGGTCGTGTCGTAAGACTCCACACCGCTCTCAAGGTCACATTTTGAAAGTCTCGCTCTCGGAGGAATTTCCCTTCAAATTGGTCCAAACCAGAACTGATCTGCTATTCTTCAACTTGATGATTGTGATAATACGGAAAAACAATAACACGGACTTAAAACAACAAATCCCTTCAATTTGCGTGTTACTAACACAGATGTCCATCACAGGTCTGCTAATGTTAACTGCAAGTAACACCAGCGAATCTAATTTTGTCTTTCTGAGGAACATTTCTGGGAAGACGTTTTAATTCCACCTTTAATTGGCTTGATGGAACAATATTACACTTTGAATGTAGCTTATGCGACACACGAAATTGGCTTAAATGGTACCGTGAGCCGTAACGTCCATCCATCCATCCATCCATCCATCTCCTTCCGCTTATCCGGGTTGGGGTCGCGGGGGCAGCAGCTTTAGCCGGGAAGCGCAGACTTCCCGCTCCCCGGCCACTTCCGAGGGGATCCCGAGGCCGGCACCTCAACTGGCTCCTCTCGTACTCCTCCCGGATGACCGAGCTTCTCACCCGTTCTCTCAGGGAGAGCCCGGACACCGTGCGGAGGAAACTCCTTCCGGTCGCTTGTATCCGCCATCTTGTTCCTTCGGTCACGAGCTGCGGGTCCTAGGTAAGGGTAGGAACGTACATCGACGGCTAAGCGGAGAGCTTCGCCTTCCGGCTCGGCTCCTTCTTCACCACGACAGATCGACACCGAGTCCGCACGACTGCGGACGCTGCACCGATCCGCCTGTCGATCCCCCGTTTCTTTTTTTACATACAAACATTATTATTTTATTATCTTTGCAAAAATGTAGTCAAAAAGAGAATGTAGGATTTGAGATTTTTGCTTGTAAACTGAAATGAAAGATAAGGCACGGTGAGCGACCGGTTAGTACATCTGCCTCACAGTTCTGAGGACCGGGGTTCAAATCCCGGCCCTGCCTGTGTGGAGTCTGGAAAATGGATGGATAAAATTCAAGAGAGAATGCTCTTTAACTGTTTTTAAAACGGATTGTTATGGTCTCTGTCTTGTCTCGGTCTCGGTCTTGACTCCCAAATGGCTTGGCGAGTTCTGCTCTGGGGCATGTCTTGGTCTGGGATAGTGTGGTCTTGAGCACAACACTACTGTCCGGTATATGCGTGTGTTTTTCAGATGAAGGGCCTCTTCACTAAGGAAAAAGTCCAAAGATCCCAAAACAACAGGTCTGCTTACTCTTCCCCCCTTATGCAACAGAACCTAAAAAAACGAGGAGATCAGCAGTCAAACAGTCCAAATCTTTTCCGAAATTTCAGATTGAATTCTGCAACGAGACGATCTTTTTTCAGACTGTCACACCGTTCCAAGCTGTTTTAATAACATGCCATTGCTTCAAGAATCAGAATCCTCTTTATTTGCCAAGTATGTCAAAAAACACCCAGGGAATTTGTCTCCGGTAGTTGGAGCCGCTCTAGCGCGACAACAGACGGTCAATTGAAGGAGAACACTTTGGAGACAGAAAAAAGGAGAAGGAGCTGGAAGAGGTGGTGACCGGGATGTGGAGGCTCCAAAAGGGTTTTGCATGTGTAGAAGGCTCAGAAAATGGATGGATCACACCACAGTTGCAGTCAAAAGTCACGTAGGTATTGTGCAGATTTTTCATCCCGAAGGTGTTTGATGGAGCAAAGGTTAAGGGCTCCCGCATTTACGACACCAAACTTTTCCAAGCATGTCTTTATGGAACAGGAAGCGGTCTTCCCCAAAGTGTTCTGAAGCATGCTTGTCCTCCTAAGATGAAGAATTAGGATGATTGATTAATGAAGTGATTGACCATGAAGAGGTTTGTAAAACATAAAATACGAATGAGGCTCAGTAAGACGGATGCTGGGTGGAACAGTGCAAACAGAGCAGAAATCAGGTCCAGATGAATGACATTCCATCTTGTCCGAGGTCAGGGTGTGTGCGTACGTGCGTGCGTGCGTGCGTGCGTGCATTTGTGTGTTTCTGGTGGTTTGGGAAGTCTGGGACATGATTTTGGTCTCAGACATTGACACTGTCCTGGCATGACCCCGGACTCTGACTCATCCCCCTCAACTGTCTCCACCAGGAAAAAATATTTGTATGCTAATAATGCTCGTGTCATGTTTTTCATTGATCCGGTGCAGGTGTTGGCCAATCTCCGTGGAAATCCGAGACGTGTTATCCGGGGAGTACAATATGCTGTTGCATTGTGTGCGATGAGTACGGGGATTCCCTCCGCTTGTGCCTCTGTGGTCCTGAATATTCAATAAAAAACAGACAGTTGTCTCCAAATGGGAAAAATGTGATTCTTCGCATAAAGGTTGAGATGAGTGAGCCTGCTTGTGTGTGTCTGCGCATGCGTGCGGTTACATGGATGCATGCGTCTCACTCGGCTCGGTGTATGTCTGTCTGTGTATACGTGTGTATGCGTGCGTGTGCGTGTGTGTGTTAGCGCACTTCAACCACAATTTCTTTCCTGTTTTTACAATCCTTCTCTCGTCTGTGTTTCATTTCACATCCCCCCTGATTTACTGTGTGGGCCGCCCAAAACACTGCAGGGTTTTTGGGCGTTGTGCACAATAAAACGTGAAATATCATATGACATAAAACTGGTCGAATCCCCATAAGGTAAGCGACGAATTGTATTGTGAGACTTTAAACAATTAATGCATATCTCGCTGTCTCTTTTTTTAGTTGCACATAAAGAACTTGAAGTAATGAATTGATGTTATTGACGGGTTAGGACAGGAGTACCAGAAGAGCAGCTCAGGGTCAAAATACCCATCCCTTCATTTTTCTGTGAATCCTTAAGAGGTCTTCAATTCGACTTTCCAAAACGTGAGGCCTAAACAGGGAGTTAACAGTGAGCCTTAAAATGAAAGGTAATCCTCAAATCTTCCAAATGCCAGAGGGAAAAAAAACAACTGTTGCTATTTTCAAGTATTTGGTCGATTTGCAAACCAACAATTATCATTTAGTTGCCTTAAAAAGTATCTAATATATATGTATTTTTTTTTTAATATTTAAATGTAAAGAAACCCCATAAAATCTAGATGTTATATTGACATTATATCGAGCCCACATGGCCTAATCCACATGGTCGCATTAAGTCAATGTGAGATCAAAGTAACCCTTAAAATGGTCTTACAGCAGCTGAAATAAGTATTGAATATGTCACCATTATTCTCACTGAATATACCTCCAAAGGTGCTATTGACTTGAAAATTTCACCAGATGTTGGGAACAACGCAAGTAATCCATACATATCAAGAAAGTAGAACAAATAAGATCAGGAATGATGTGTAATAATGTGAAATGACACAGGAAAAAGTATCGAATACACCAACTGGTATATATTTATTACTTTGTACAAAAGCTTTTGTTTGCAATGACAGCTTCAAGATGACTCATGTATGGAGAAACTAGTCGCATGCATTGCTCTGGTATGATTTTGGCCCATTCCGCCACCTAGCAGTCTTCACGTCTTGAAGGTTCCGTGGGCTTCTTTTATGGACCTTGAGTTTCAGTTCTTTCCATCGATTTTCCATTGGATTCAAGTCAGGTAATTGGCAGGGCCATTCTAGCAGCTTTATTTTGTTTGCTATGAAACCAATTGGGAGTTTCCTTGGCAGTATGTTTTGGATCATTATCCTGCTGAAATGTCCACCCTTGTTTCATTTTCATCATCCTCATAGATGGCAGCAGATTTTTGTCAAGAATGTTTGGGTACATTTTCCCATTCTTCTTTCCTTCAATAAGGTGAAGTTTACCAGCACTATTTGCCGAAAAGCAGCCCCACACCATCATGTTTCCACCTCCGGACGTCACTGTTGGTATGGTGCTTTTACGGTGATGTGCAATGCCATTTCTCCTTCAAACGTGGTGTGCATTATGGCATCCAAACAGTTCCATTTTGCTCTCATCAGACCAGACTATATTCTCATTCTCGCAGTATTTAACTGGCGTGTCCAAATGTTGTTCAGCAAACATACACAGCAAACGGGTTTTGACATGCTTTTTTTTTTTTTGAAACCCCGGGGACCACACAGGACACTACGTCTTTCGGCTGGGCTGCGAAAGTCTCGGATCCCCCCGGAAGAGCTGGATGAAGTGGCTGGGGAGAGGGAAGTCTGGGCGTCCCTGCTAAAGCTACTGCCCCCGCGACCCGACCTCCGATAAGCGGTAGAAAATGGATGGATAAGCAACATGGCTTGGAAAAGGAATAACAACAGCTGCATCATCTCTGTTATTCTTTTTGCCCTTGCCTTGAACATGGTGACTCAGTCTCCTGAAGTGGAATGCAGAGGCCCCTTAACCAAGTCCAGTCTGCAACAGCCCCCGGTAAGAGCATTCATGGAAAAGTTTACCCTCACAACAACATGCGTCCCTAGGAGTATGTGCATCAAGCAAGGACTTGACAAAGTCATCACCTGGGCACAGATAACTTAAGGGGGAAGTTGTTGACATGTCCTGCCGTTCTTCACTATCTGGAGCCACCATCCGCGCCATCGCAGACCAGCCAGTCGAGAGTCTGTGGAAGCTCTGAACTCTAAAAGACTATTGCAATCCCAAATCCAACAAATATTTGCAAGCCTGCCTTATAAATGTGAATATGTTAGGCCAGCCTGACTAGCTCTTTGATCTGGATCACCATATCAAATTATGCAGGGGCTTTATGCTGTTCCACTAACAACAGTTGAGTTACTTGAAAGCAAGATTAGTGGTTTTCTCTGCAAGTAGCTGGGCCTCACCAGTGCAGCACTATACAGGACCAGCATGACTTTATGGTGGCATTAGTGCAGGGACTATAGGGACCAGCCAGAGGGAGTCATCAGTTGGCATCGAGCTGAGGGAGGGAAGGAAATGGAGGGCAGCCAAGGCAGAAAAGCCACGACTAAGGCAGAAAGCACCGGTGGGTACCACAGCACTGGCACACCGAGCTTGAGATACTTCCCTCACGCACGTCAGCAAGATCCAGGTCAAAGATAGATGGCATGTGAGCCACGAAGAGGTCCGAACAGGCACGGAGGACAAGCGTGTCAGTCGGTCGGTGGGGACAAGGTGGGGGAATCTATTGCGGCGCTGGATGACAGGTGCGTTTCCTTGTTCAACCGGTCTGTGATGCTGTGCCAAGCCCAGCAAAAGGCAAACCCCTTCCTGCCCGCAGTAATTGCACTGGAAAGAGTTGTCAGTAGCTGCCCAAAGTCTCTGAGGGGCTTGATGCTCAAGGGGGCTCCACAAGCACCAGCAAACATCACCGACCCCAAAGAATAAAATCACCTTTCTTTTGAGCTGGAGAAAACAACGTCCGCAATCAATATCCAGGACAGGCCACCTCCGCACAGCACCTGACCGGTAGCTGCAAGTCGTCTGATCATGCTCCAACAGATAGTGCCGTGCGAAGAGTGCATTGCAGCAAATGAGAGGAAACATGCCACGTGATTGCGATACGACCCCATACAGGTGGGCCGGAGAGGCTTTGCAGGGCAGTCATTCTACTCGGCCATCAACTGGCACTGAAGGAGAACCACTTAGTCCACAAGTCACGTCACAGAGGAAGCCAGCAAGTCGGGACTTGATCAATGTCAGCTGGTCTGATGCCGAGAGACCCGAAAAACACACGACGATGTTTCTGTGTGCATCTAGATGTACGTCTCTTACATTCAAGAAGTTTGGCCTGGTTGCAAGACATCTATTCGTTTTACCACTGTAGTTTTTTCAGGCAGCTGGGTCAAATGGGAACATGTTCCATTGCATTTTTCAACAGCGCTTAAAACTTCTAATCAGGTGGCAATGATTTTTGTTTTGCATTGTCCGTGCAAAATACTATTGGTTTTCTCACTCAAGTAGCTTGAGGTAACTGGGATCTAAGGTCAAATGGAATGTTCCATTTCACCTCTCTGCAGGATCCCATTTTCAAAATGTCCAAAGGGTAAACTTTTTCAAGCGGTGCACGTTCAGACTCGAAACAAGACCTCAAAATCTTCAACGATATACGATCAAAGATGGATAGTCTCAACTAATTACATTGTGTGGACATTCTTATATGGACACGGTGACTTTTTGAAAATGAATTTAGTCATCCGTTGTTTTTTCTGCTCAATCCGGTGATGAGAAATTTCGGAGGCTCATAGACACTAGAAGAGATGAGCATTGGAGTAATGGGCTGTGATGTCTGGAAAAACAACGAGGTGCCTCTAATAGTAACATCTTTTTGGCTTTGGAACATTGTGTCTGTGTCAACCTAACCCACTTTAAGCATTTTCTTTTGAGTAGTGAGTCTATGAGTCTATAGGATGAGAATAAGTTTAGATTTGCTTCTAAATCTTAGCTGCCTTTGAGCGCCACCAAGCCGATCTCGCCGCAGGTCTCTCAATACACAAGCATGCGCATCAAAATCTCCAAATGGTAAGGTATCAAAAAGGCACAGGTTCAAACTTGCAAGATCTTGAGATCTTTGAATGATGTACAGTATGTGGATATTTCTATGAGGCTCATAAAACACAAAGAGAGATGAATGTTTGCGTAATGGGCTGTGATGGCCGGATGCCTTCAACGCGCATAGTTTTAGCTTGATTGATGGCTGGAGAGGTCTCGTGTTCCAAACAGAGCACGCTCTGATCCGAGCATCGTACCGTGGAATGCAATGGAATAGTTCTATGGGGATTGAGTTTCAGCGGTGCGGCATCAATTTTAAGTTCACTCTAAATATTTACTGAAAATGACACCTAGATGATACAGTAAGCCCTGCTAACATCACTGCCAACAAGATGATTGATTTTCGACTTGTGTGGTATCCATTTTGAAAAACGATGCACATGACCAAATATGTTTTCTTCCATTTGTCCACGAAATCTCTCAAGTATTTATGGTGCTTGTGCACATCCGTAATAAAACCCGACAAAATACGTATGAGACAGGTTGCCGCACATACTGTATGAATCAACCTCACTGATAGCATACATAGCGGTTACCTTTACTGCTCCAAAAATGCTGCGACATTACGAGCATCTCTTAGCATCTTTGTACTAAAGTGATGCCTTCAGTGGCGGAAATTGGGACGTGCGAAGTGTGCGAGGAGTGATCGTGACACATTGACGATCGGACCAGAAGTGTAAGGCTATACCTGAACCGGTTCACCTGTAGTTCTGAGGCGAAAATTTACCGTGAGTCAAATGCGTTTTACTTTTTTAATGATGTAAAGCACATTGAGTTACCTTGTGTATGAAATGCACTATACAAATAAAGCTGCCTTGCCATATGCGAGCCAAGGCAGGTGAGAGACTACTGTTGGCGATATACAGTGTAGTCTATGTACACACGTGCAGGTATAAAATTCTGTGTTCGGAACCTCCTCGTGGCCAGATAGTCGTCACCATGTTTGATGTCTGACCTCTTTGCAAAGTTAATGACGTGAGAAAGTTACTTTGTCTTCAAAGATTTATTTCACATATTCTCTATATTAGAACACGTATTTTGTTCCACAGCAAGCTACTGTATATGGCAGGTTGCCAAAATACACACAGATCAATTAAATGAATCCTCGATAGCACGCACGGCAGTTAGCCTGTCCTGCTCTCCAAATGCAGCGACATTAGCTTCAGTTAGCGTATCTGTGCTAAAATGCTGCCTTACATCAATGTACCGTGTCAGAACCAGATAATGAAAACTAGCTGTATGCAAAGATGAGTAAATAATTAGCAAACAGGAAGTAGCTAGCTTTATTGCCGTCGGTCTTCTACGCGGAGGCCGCCTGGCAGACGATTTCGATGCCACGGCCAAGTTACAGTAATAACCCTCCTTCTCTCGCGCCCACGAAAAAGCCTGTAAATCTCGCCCTGTTATTGTTTTAATAACATCAGTGTTAACATTAGCCAAGCAGCTCAAGTGCCAGACATCAAACGCTATACCGTACATTTGCGCCAGTAATGGGGTGAAGGCCGACGGCTTGTGAAAATAGCCAACCCCGCTGACTCAGCAAAGGAGTAGAATGGAATCCGAGTAGATATACAGTATATGTTTTAGCCACAAACGTATGCATTGATAAGTGCGCGAGCCAAACCCAAACATTTCGTAGCACTATTTCCTCCGAACCGCAAAGCCTCGTAAAGTCTCTGCAGCCAACGTTCCCTAATTGTGTAAGCTTTGATGCTTTTTGGGCCTCTTCTTTTGGAGAAAAAATACGCTGATCGGCTTTCGAGCGCAGTTTTTCTTGATAAAAAGTTGCGTCAGCGAGGACGTTGGAGTCATGTCTGGGACTGGAAGTTCTTTTGCCGGTGGTCATCAGTTAGCAGCTGAAGACCGTTAAATGAACACCATTCCGTATCCCAAAGTCCATCCCCATTGCTTTCACTGCCACAGGCCCTGATGTTTTTACATATGTGAGCAATAAAAAAGGCCAATGAGACTTTAATTTCTGCCAAATGGGCCGGCTTTATGTAACAAGTGAAATTCCTCTGTGGATTTGTTCAACTTAGTGGGGGGTGAACATGTTTAAATGCTTTGGCCACCAATTTGGCAATTGCCGGTGCATTGCCGTTGAAAAAATTGCTCTCTCAAAAGCAGGCGCCCTGTGCGACACCCCTAGATTGCGCCACCCTGGCCGATCGTCAACGGCGGGCTGCCCCGGTTGGCCGTATCAAAAACCGCTACTGTTGCTGCTCCGTCAGTTGGTTGAAGGATTAGAATTCCTGTTACATCAGAATCAGAATCATCATTATTTGCCAAGTATGTCCAAAACACACAAGGAATTTGTCTCCGGTAGTTGGAGCCGCTCTAGTACGACGACGGACAGCCGTGAGACGGAAAATACTTTTCAGACATAAAAACACACTATGGAGAGTCACTGAGCAATGAAAGGTTACCAGTAATGTGGTAATGCCGATATATTTACATTCCATAAATAGCGGGGGTGTAGCAGTGATCTAGAATGTGCTTTTCCCTGGTGGGACAGTCAATGTGCTGCTTGTATTTAAGGAGTTCGTGGTTGAGTTTAGCTTTGTTAAAGTCCCCAAGAATAACGAGGGGCGAGTCTGGGTCCTTTTTTTGCCCATGTTCGTTGACTTGTTCAGAGATTGCGGCATTTGTGTTAGCTTGAGGAGGAACGTAGACACCCCCGAGTCTGAATGATGCGAAGTAAGAATGTAGAATGACTTCCAGTTCAAAAACAGCGACTCCGGGCTGCAGTGACGTCGGTACACCATTTTGCGTCGACATAGAAGCATATCCCGCCGCCTTTTGTCCTAAGTCGTTTTTGGCATTTCGTAATGTATGTTAGCATTAAGCTAGCGGACATTCGCTTTATGAAATTATTAGGTCTGGTTAAAAATGTGGACGTTTCAATATCCCATGTTTAATTCTCTTTTGTTAGGGAGTGAGAAATTAACAGCTTGGAGCAAGCATCATTGGCTCTTCTTTGGAGAACTATGATTAAGAGCAGGTGCTAAGGAATGCACTAAAATGTGTTATAACGAGGTTACATGTTTAAAGCATGTGGGAGGGATAAAAGTGTTTTGACAAATTGTAAACTTATTTTTGTGTGTGGTCTCTCCAAATTGTGGCTTTTCACCTATTTGCAGGTCAGTCTGGAACGTATCCAATGCGATAAGTGGGCGTTCATTGTACAAATCGGTGTTTTTGCTTTCCAACACCAAACTCTAAACCAAAGTCATGGAATTGTTTCAACAGTGCGTGAGGTTCATCCCTCTGCACAAGCGTGGGAATTGCGACCGCCCCCCCCCCCCCGGGCCTCCAAAATGTCCAGCAGGTACGAACGCGACGAGAGGAAGTCGTCATCACGACCCTGCTCAGATGAGCCCACAACCCACAAATTAGTATTCTGTGTGCACGTTGGAAGACAAATGAGCACTTTGTGGACACATTGTATAGCGACTGTACATTTAAAAATCCCATTTCATGTTTTGGCTCTGGGGCGCCGTAGATGTTGGAGCATCACTGGAGCCGCTTTTCTTTTCTACTATTTTCACACGAAAAAAAATCAAGACATGAAAATGGGGTCAACCTAGCTTTCCCCATCTTTGACTCGGCGTTGCTTCTCTGCTCTCCGTTACTTTGTGATCGTATCAATTTTGTTTTACCCCGCGAGTGCTCGGTGAAGGACAGTCGGGATGTCTGAATTTGACAATCTGGATTCCGACGGAAATCGCGCCCACATCTCTGTTCAATGCACTGTGAAACCTAATTACAAAAGTAGTATTTTTATTTCAACATACACAAACATAAATAATAAAAACATACTGACAAAAACATTCTCCGTCGAAATCAGGTATGTTACTATCTTGCGGAATAAACAAATGCATTTCACTTTCAGCTAGCGAGCGCACACACAATTGTCAAACGTGAGATACATAAATACGGAAGTAGAGCTGAAGCCCCTGTTTTTATGAACAAAAAGCGTGCCTACTATGTCCCAAGTGCTGCATAATGAATGTTGTACAGACATGAAATATACATGACTTTGTTTATACAGCTTAAAGGCCACTTTAACAATGAACCGCATCTGTACTGTACTTCTCGAACTAATAAATAAATAGCTGGTGCATGTTCCCATTTACCTCACTGGAGAGCCAAATGAAAACCAAGAAGAAATAAGTTAAAGACAAACCAAAGTCAATTTGGTTCCTCCCTTTGAAAGTCTTTTCATGTCCAAGAGCAGACAGTCCCGCTATCTGCATCACTTGTCGATCGTCACCCGCAGCGACGCAAACACGTCGTTTGTCCCAATTCAGTCAAAAACGTCGCACATTTGTGTTGCGATAGTTGAGGTGGCCAAGTAAATACAAATAAAGCGGGGCAGAGTAAGTATTGAATCATTTCAAACTGGATTCCAATTGTGATGAAGAGGAAGCGACTGTGTTCACGTGGACGCCGGTATTTTGAGGACGACGCTGACGCTGAAAAATGGACAGAGAGGACGACTCTCCTAAACGTAGGTGGGTCACTGGAGTGCCTGCGCACCCGTCAGGTGGGAATCTGCTGTTCTAGGCCTCTTTGTGAAAACCAGCTGTTCTGCAATTCCGCAACACTAACTCATTTCCGTAATATCGCCGCCACACAGTTTCTCCTCCCGTGGCATGATCGGTCGGGTGACGATCCAGAGACGCTGTCGAGCTCCACTGTCTGAAACACTACCACACAGAAACACAAACGTCACCCACGGGTCCTTACTTTCACGTCAAAGCCAAAAAGATTGGCGCTAGCTAAAGTTGTTTCCTTCCGCTATCCGGCACACGCTTGATTTCTGGGTCAAGTTGCCGACACGGTGTCATTTCGGAAGCGTCTCGATTGCTCTCTCTGGGGATTGGGTGTCATCATCATCATCGTGATGATGATGCGATGACTCCGTCATTCTATTTTGACAAACGCACGTCATAGACGCGTGACTAAAACACCTGTGAACTGTCTGAAAAGTTGCGCTGTATTGTGTGCCCACTGGACTCCATCTGTCCTGTGTCTTTTTCAGTTAATTCCAGTCTAGTATTTCCGGTCGCTTGTGTAGCGTCGGGCAAAACAAAAAAGAAAAAACCAGAAGAGACACACGAGTGGCTGACGTTACGACGAGTTGGCACAATTGCAGAGGAAACAACATTTGAAAGGCCGATGGCATCGTCACAATTGCATTCGAGTCCCATGAAAGGTGCTTTATAGTGTAAACGCAAATTCTTCTTCTCATCCTAAGCACGATCGTCGCGCGTCTCGAAAGCTGTCGGGTTGGACGGCTCCTGCAAACGCAGCCTTCTGTCCCAGTTTAGTGCAAGATGCGTTGCTACTTTTCAAAGATTCTATTTGGGGGAAGTCCAGATTTTTGTAATGCCAAAACGATTGGAATCTATGCTCAAATATGTCGCTGCGCCTCGTCCAGATTCTTCCCGCCTCCTGAAAACAAGCAAGTCAGGTTGACTGACGATTCTCGATTGTAAACGGCCGTTTGGCGAAATGCGCCCCGCGAGTGACTGGCGCTCTGCCTCTGGCCCAAGCTGACCCGGCACCTGAGTGAGCGCAATTTTGGAAAACGGACGGCGAGATGCTGCGTGAGGCAAGAATAACGGTGGGAGCATTTGAAGGTCAGTGAAAGTCAAATTTACAACCGAGGGCGTGCACGTTTTCAGAGGAATCGGCTTGACTCGGGACACTCGGCCTTGATTGTAAGAACTAAACGGAATAGAGGAGGCACAACCTTTGCACGTAAACGTAGCCGTCATAACGGCGCCTCGTCTGGGCTGCCTCCGTCTCGCCGACAAAAAACCTCTTCCTGGAAAACATCGACAACTGCGGGTGAGGAATATTTTGGCGGCGCTGGTGTTAAAATGCAAACTCCTTGTTTCCATGACGACGCTGATCTTCGTTGCCCACAATTCATCACTTGCGCCCTTTTTTTGTCATCAGTGCTTAAAAAAAAACAACAACAACAACAGAGTCAAATGCGATCTTAATGAATAACAGGAGTAAAAAAATAAAATAAATCCAGCGCTACACTCGACCGAGTCGGCCGCGGTTCTGCCCGCGACGGCACGGGGCTACGTGCGGCTAAATCTATGAAATCATCAGCGGTTCTTTGGCGTCACTTCAGTAGCGTGGCGGCGTCCCGCGCGTCTTGGCGTGTTTTCAGTTACCCAACTTAATGGCCCCGAAGTACGTGCCCACTCCGTCGGGGTCCAGCATCCACGCGTTGGACACGCTAACGTACAAGGCGTCCCCTTGCTCCAGCCAGAGGCCTCGGCCCTGCTGGGCGCAGTACATGTTGTAGCTGGAGTTGTCCCAGCGCATGGTGCTGCCCGTCTTCATCAGCAGGTCCTCTTTGCTGTTCTGCTTGATGCTCTCGTGGTAGACGTACTGGATGAGCTGCGTGTTGCTCACGTCCACGGAGGGCCCGCCGCCTTGGCCGCCGTCCCCGGGGTACTCGTAGTAGCGGAAGCAGGTTTTGGCGTAGACGTAGTAGAAGCCCGACTTGACCACCAGCAGTTTGCCCCTCTGGTAGTCCATGCGATGACGGTACCCGTGCGCCTCGTCCCAGTCGATGGTGATCGCGTTCGGTTCGCCGGCTGCAATGCAAAGCCAGACGTTTAGACTGGATCGACTTCACGGCGTTTCCCCGTTATGTCGCGCTTCCACGTTCGAGTCTACCCGCACGGCCGTTCGTACGCCACTGGCTTTGTGGATTTTATAGTATTCGAAGTTCCGTGTACCGCCACGCCCTCGCCTGCGGCAAAGGACGGCCACGGTCGCCCCACGTCAGGAGAGCACGAGGACACACTCGGAGCGCACGCACGCACTGTCGCTCGACAGCGCTCGCCCGCCACCCCACCAGGCCCCGCCTCTTACAGGCTCATGCATGTACATAGACATTACCCGAACATACAATATTTTATGCTTGCAATTTCTTCAACTACATTTACAATCTTTTAAAAATGTGGTTAAACAGGTTTAAGTGTGTTTAAAGCATGTGCTAATATGTACTGTAAATAATAATATGCGCTTATAAATATATACATACACATACACACACACACACACACACACACACAAAACGTAGTTTGTAGAGATGGTCTATTTGGGGTTTTCGTTCATAAGCTACAGTCATCAAAATTATACATTGATTTTCCGTCCCGCTTATCCTCACGCGGATCGCAGGCGTGCTGGAGCCTATCCTAGCTGACTCTGGGCGAGAGGCTGGGCACACCCTGAACCGGTCGCCAACCAAACAACCATTCGCACTCACATTCACACCTACGGACAATTTAGAGTTTTCAATCAACCGAGTATGGATATTTTTGGGATGTGGGAGGACCCACACAGGCACGGGACAACACGCAAACTCCACACAGGCGAGGCCGGGTCCTTCGAACCGTGAGGCAGACGTGCTAACCAGTCGGCCACCGTGCCGCCCAAAATTATCCGTACATATACACCGGGTGATTGAAAAGTAACTCCTTATTTTTAAGTACTTGTAATTTATTTCTGAACTATAATTCTTACAAGAAATGAACATGAGAAGAAAGTGCATTGCATGGAGTTTTCATCTTTGTCAATAAATTTCATACATGAACTTTTGGCGTTGATTTGAAATGCATTTATTTCCGATAAATACGTAGATGCAGAACTGATGCGGAAGGAAGGTCGAACAGTCCTTTGGGAATTGTAGTTCACGTGTCGAGAAGTGACGTCATCGGGCTGCGCCATCGTATTGACGGCTCGCCAGTCCGAGCGCAACGTTTAAGTATGAGCTGTTTTTGTTGCTACGCGTTGCTAACGGAAACGGCTCAACGGCTACAGACTTCACGGAACCTGCGCGTCGGTTGTTCGTCTTTTGGGGAAAACTCAGAGAGACTGAAAATGCTGCCGTTTCGCGCCACGTAAGTCAGATGTGAAAGCAGACGAGGACTTTGTGTCGTCGACACGGCAGGGGTTCGAACTACTGCAACATTTTCACAGCACTACTTGAAAAAGGGTTTGTCACAATCATCATGGGCTCAACAACAACAAAGCAGACCGGATGCACTTTCACTGGAGAGCGAGTTTACTTTCGATCTCTGTCTAGCAGTCACAAATCTGAAAGTCCACTTGAGAACTTTGCAATTTAGCAACAAGGGAAGGCAAACGTGCAAATGAGGACTTGATTTTGTTGGTACGTTCAACGTATAAACACCTCTTTTGAAAAAGGCCCTACGACAGAATGTGTCTCATGAATGCTTTTACTGTACGTTGTGACGCATCCAAGCTAACCTTAGATTTTGGAAAAAGTAAAAACTAACAAACCTGCTCTAAAAACAAATTTAAATGAACTGAATTTGAAAAGGAAAAGTCACAAGGCAGTAAATCCTAAACTATTCTAACCCTGGGAGAGAGTCCCAATATTTTGAGTTGCAGGCACTTCTATTGGGTGAAGAGGATGGACTCACGCTTGGCGAACTGTTGGTGCACCTTGATGGGCAGGTGGGCGGAGGGCGGGGTCTCCTTGTGGTTCTTGAAGCGTCGGTTCTTCCTGGTGTCTCTCAGCGCGTTCAGCACCGGCTCCGTCTGCACTTCCTACCGCAAGGAGCGGACCAGACGACAAATTGTGAGACACAAATGTAAAACGACAATGCGGCCCAAAAACACCAATAATAAACCCGTGAAATGTTTCACCACAGCTGCCATTCGAAATCATCATCAAGTCTTTAAGTGCGTGTACTTGACGGCGGTGGAGACCGAGTGCGCAAACACTGTCTGATTCAGTCCAAACATGGTTTCCAAGCAAGTAAACAGTTACCGCCAACTCACAGCTGCCTTCAAAGCAACAACGTTTACACCCTGGCCAGTACACCAACATTGTCCCGATGCTGCCGATAAGGACAAAAAGCTCTCTGTTGTCACCGGCCGTCAATGTCGGCGGGCCAGCCGGGAGGCATTTGTCCGCCCGAATCAAGTAACGCAAAGGTTAGATATGGATAAACCTGTGGAAAGTCGAACAAATAGAAATCGCAGCTCAGGCAGTCATTGATGGCGCCAAGGGCCTCTCGTACGGGCAGCTTTGACAGTTCCGTCCATCCTCACTGGGGTCGCGGGTGAACGGGCGACCGGTGGTACGGTGCCTGCCGGCCGATCGCATACAAACAACCATTCAAGCCTCTGGACAATTTAGAGTCTTGAAGTGAACCTAACATGCAGGTTTTTGGAACGTGGGAGGAAAATCAAAACAAAATCCACGCGAGCACCGAATATGCCAGAGCCGAGATTCCAAACGAAACGTCACAACTGCGAGGCTGAGGTGCCAAACACTCGCTCTGACACTTCCATCTAAGAGGAGAAAAAACAGCCATCCTTTTTTTTTTTTTTTTTTTTTTTTTAAAAAAAAAACGGCGCAGGTGCACTGGAGCCCATCCAAGTTTACTTTGGCTGAGACGCGGGTACACCCTGGACAGCTTGCCAGCCAACGGTAAGGCGCATAGGAGCATTCAAACCTACGTTTACTTCTGGAGACATTTGAGAGTCTTCCGTTGACCTCACAAACACGTTTTGGAATGTGAGAGGACGCCAGGCTGAGGGAGAACATGCAAACTCTGAGCGGAGATTCCAACCCATAACCTTGGCCACTCCGAAGCAGATGTGCTAACCACCAGGCCGATACGCTGATTGTATTTCCAAATGTAATTCACGAACGGACGATTTCTACAGCGCTCGTCCTCTTTTGGGTCGCCGGACTGCGGCGTACTCCCTGGACTGCTCGACTTTCTTTCTTCGATGGACCCGAGAAGCACGTTTTGGGGAATTGGGAGGAAACGTGCGTTCATTCATTTCCTGTAACGATGGCTCGATGGATGCCTACGGCTTCCAAGTATTGTTCACACAAATATTCGGTGTAAAGATGACTTTACTACTGCATTAGCGTACAAATTTGGTCTCAGTTGCCGCCGTAGGAACGGAGCTCGTCGTAAACCGAGGACCCCCTGCCTCGTGGTTTGATCATCATTCTATTCTGGAATTTAAACTTGTTGAAGATTTGTGCGTCTGTGACATATCGCACTTATGCCGCTGCCGCCACCAAGATGAAAGGGAAAGGAAGTGCGCGCGCGGGCCTTCCTTCTCAATTTGTGAGAGCTGCTGGCAGATAAAGTATCCAAAAATGCTTGTGTGATGAGTAACTGTAACCCAAGTAATATTGCACTAAACTTTGGAGTTCCAACCAAGATGTCAAGGGTTTGGGTTTTTACGACACAGACCACATGCGCAGGGGTCGCTCAGACGGAACGAGGGAACCCGCCTTCCGCGGGGGCAGAAAGGAGCGGGAGACGGCCGAGAAAATCCGAGCCGTGCCGTCCGTCGTCCGCTTTGGGGAGAAAGCCAAAACTAACCTCGCCCGAAGGAAAAGAGACGCCTGAAGGAGAAGCAGTATTGGGGGGGGGGGGGGGGGGGGGGGGCATCCAAAGACGAGTGCAGCACTCACTGAAACCTGTGACGACTCGAGAGAGCCCATCGAGATCTTGCCAAGAACCCAATCCAGACTTCTTTTTAGAGCGATTTAAGAACAACACATTTGACCAAAGTGCTTCACACAACGTAACCTAAACAAAGAGGCATTTGTCGCCTGTTGCTTTAGGTTTTGTCTCTTCCTTTATTAGCCTGAAAGCTTGCTGGATTCTGGACGTGGCTCCCGATCGAATGATGGAAGGAGACGAGCCGGCGATGCCGCTGGCTCACAAATAGATGGCGCAGGCCAGACTACCCGGAAAAGTTAGCCGGTCGCCATAAGCTTATCTTATTTTGCATGTACCGTACGTACTTACTGAATACTGACTCAAGTGAAGATTTGGAGGACTACCATTTACTTTTATATTCATATTATTCTCCAGTTACAGTACTGGAGAACAATGTTTGGCTCCTCTACTCATCTCTGATTCCGAGCCAACAACTGAAGCAATAAAAAGGTGTGTGTATATGTCGGTGCGTGCGTGCATGTTCCTTCTCAACATCTTCAAACAGTCGGAATAATAAAGTATCTGTCAAACTACAACTGCCCTCCTCAAAAATGTTTGTCAGTGAAAGCTGTCCGGTAAACTAAGATAACAACGGACTCAACTTTTGGGTTCAGCAAACCTGACGATAGCTCAGTTCAGCGATCGCCTAAGGCTTAAGTCAGCGGGCGCCGAGATCCTCTTCGGGACCGATGCCGACGGACAAAACCCGGAAGGAGCTCATCATCGGGACGGCACGGACGGGAAGTTTTGGAAGCGAAACCCGAGAGGCCAGATGGAGAGGGTTCGGCCTCGCGGCCGGGTCGGACGTGACGGCACACCCTCGGTCCGGAGGTTTGCGTTCACTAGCGATCGGTCCACTTCCGGCTTGTCGGACACATTTGCGCTTCATTAGGTGGACTTTGAACGGAGCGCGACCCGCCTCTCTGCGAACACGCCGAGGCTTCCCGTCACGGGAAGCGACCCTTGGCGTACGTCGGCTCATCCTCTCAGAGGAAATTTTTAAAAAAAGATTCCTAAAAACTTCCTTTGTTGTTTTTAATCGCAAAGCTCCAAAAAGAATCGAGCACAGATTCCCTCGTTAAGAAAAGAATGTCCCTTCACTTTTGGATTCTTGTAGTAACAGATAAATTTGCCTGAGGGCCGAACTCAATTGAAGTAACAGGAGAAAGCTACGATACAATAATCCATCACTTCTACATATACTGCACCCCCGGCGACCACTAACGCACGAGACAAATTCCTACCGCGCCCGCCATCGTTTGCCTCAAGCGGGCGCGATACGTTCGTGTCCCAGCGCGGTTGGGTGATGAGGGCTGTCAATCGATCAGTCAGTCGTTCCAGCTTGCCGCTGCTCAGGACCGGCTTGCCGCTTGGGTTTTCATGCTGTCGGTTTGCAGGATTGTGAGCAAAACTCAATAACAGAATCCAGGATTGGGCAGCACGGCAGGCAAGTGGTTAGCACTTCCGCCTCACAGTTGAGAGGGGCCGGGTTTGAATCTCGGGCACGTTGAGCTCGTGGAACGTTTGGTCGTTTGTCTATATGCGCCCCGGGATCGGCCGGCGGCCGTCCGGGGTCGGCCAGATCAAGTCCGTGACCCGTTGGAGGGCCGGCGCTAGAGAAAACGGCGGGACAACTTTTCACTGAAAAACGCCAATCAAAAGCGGAGAGCAGTCAGGACCAGCAAGGCCGTCTTTGCTACCCTAAACAAGATCAGAAGCACTGACCTACATTTTAGGGCTGAGGGGGGGTGGGACAACAACAACAACACAAAAATTGGACGACTCGGTGTAGTCAACTTCAAAACTAGGTCGCTGCAAAATTTCAGCCCCGACGCTCTGAAAAAAATAAAAAAAAGCAGACGGAGCCACGATTGCACTGCCGGAGCCCATGTTTGACACGGACATTTATTACAGACTGACACAGTGTTGGGCCAATGGTAAACGTTGCCGAAAATGGCAAAGGAGCGTCTGTCAGCGATTTTTAACACATTCAGGGCCACTAACTGCTTTAAAAGTCAAATAGCCATGTTAACTGGGAGGGCTGGCACTGAATGAGTTAAGACGCAGTCATGTACACCCAAAACGATAAGTAGGAGTGAGCTGAATGGTAGTTAGTATTTTTTCACCTAAAATGGTAATCGCTAGCGTGCTAATCGCGGTTGCGAACGGTTTAACGCTTAAGCATTTTGCAGTCTCAAATTCTGCACACCAAATTTATACCATACACTCAGTGCCGACATATGCAGTTTAAGGAATGAAGTCCATCCATCATAAATGAAAATAAAATGCATATTAGTCCTAAAACATCTTTTTTTAGGCATAGTAGTCTTTATGTCTCCAAAGTGTTCTCTGTCAATTGACCGTCTGTTGTCGTACTAGAGGGGCTCCAACTCGCGGAGACAAATTCCATGGGTGTTTTTTGGACATACTTGGCAAATAAAGATGATTCTGAACGATTCAATCAATCAATAGGCGAATCGATTCTCACAAGATTCAGTAGTGACAGCCTACTACATTTACAAGCAAAATTGTAATATTTCTTCCATGAAATTGGGTTTCTCTTGGCCGCACTGCTTCTTTTACGAGTACATGTTGGTTGGCGGCGGCACGGTGATAACTGGTTAGAGAGTCTGCCTCACAGTTCTGAGGACCGGGGTTCAATCCCCGGCCCCGCCTGTGTGGACTTTGCATGTTCTCCCCGTGCCCGCGTGGCTTTTCTCCGGGCACGCCGGTTTCCTCCCACATTCCAAAAACATGCGTGTTAGGTTGATTGAAGACTCAAAACTGCCCATAAGTGTGAACGTGAGGGCGAACGGTTGTTTGTTTCTGCTGTGTGCCCTGCGATTGGCTGGCGATCAGTTCAGGGCGTACCCCGCCTCTCGCCCGAAGAGCCTGATTGTGTGTGCGTGTGCGACACCATAGGCTTGGGCTAACTTCGCCTGCAACTTACTGCAAGGTTTTTTTGTCAAGTTTGAAGTGGGCTGAAATATCCAAGTTTGAGCAGTCACAATTTAAGAGCTGCATGATAAAGCTGTTGTTTTTTAGTCTGTAAAATAAACAGTCGTGTGTGCGCGCGCGCACACCCCGCCCCTCATAAAATGAGTCATTTTGATTGCCTCGCAAAGGCTATGTGCGCAGTCATGTGACTGCCTTGCGTCGTCTGATTGGTGAATTGGAGTCAAATGAAATTGGTGATCCCGTTTGGTTGGCACAACAGGCACCCTATGCGGAAGTCGAAGATGGAGTCTAACAATAGACGCGCTCACGCAAGAACGAATAAGTAAAAGTAGTGAACGGCCTGTCGAGCTTTGCAACGGAGTGAAAGCATCGATCCTTCACATAAATACTCAAGTAAAAAGTATGGTGCATTAAAAAGTACTCTGACAAGTACAGTTTATGTAAAATGTTACTCGAGTAAATGTAGCGCATTACCACCCACCTCTGCATATGGGCATATCACGTATGCATATACGTTCGCTGCCGTCAGTCAGATTCCGTTGCAGTCACTCTCCAAAACAGTCACTTTTCCGGAAAACAAAACCAGCATGTTTGTTGAGCCATTACAGTAACCTTACATCGCCATTTCCAACACTTTTGATTGGTTCTAAAAAAAATAGCAGACTCACTTGGGGACCGACAATTAATATCGATTCGTAAAAAATAAGAATTTGACCAAATGTGGAGATAAGCAGATTCTTTATACTGTACCCGTGCATATGC